>NC_051176.1:106635440-106870440 GCF_013339695.2 Rhipicephalus sanguineus | reverse complement strand
CGCTTCACCGCTTGTCAGCTGATCGACGGTCGACGCTCTGTTCGCCGCAATCAGTGCATACCGTGTGTATTGCTGTAAATTAACTTTCCCTTTCTCGGCCACAAGTACGGGCAAATAAAGAGTTTCATCTTGGACACGTCGCCTGCGGTCGTCGTCGACGTCACGACTACGTGACATTATACCATCTATTGTGAAGGAAAAAACAGCGCTACAAATGGACGAGGACTAAGGAAGAAAACACGACACAGGCGCTGAACTCGCAATCTTGAAGCGCTTTTGTAGCGCTGTTTTTTCCTTCACAATGATGAATCACCAACTAGCCCAAGTTTCTCTTCTAGTGCAGCTTATACTATCTATCTTGATTATGTCCTACACTGACAGCTTTCACCCCTACATTTAAAATATGTTGAATTCATCGTCGCCATTCATTAGTCATGCACTTCATGCCAAGGTGCGATTTTAGATCAACATTATAGTAAGTCATTCCTAATGTGCATTCTGGGCTAACGTAACTTTAAAAATTCGCGCAGCTTGCACTGAGTCGCGCAAGGCTGTGCTAGAGGGGAGCTGGTCGACACTTGGCTGGTCCTGGCTTGACCAGCCAAGTGTCGACACGTGCATTCACACGCATATGCACGAAGTGTTCACAGGATCACACTGTAAATCACGAGTCTAGACTAGGTGTTGACAGGGTTCGATTGGGTATCGCTTGGCAATTGCAACACCAAGTAGGTCACAACACCAGTAAATCACAACACCAAATGAATCTGCTCAAGCAGATTAATTATGATAATTAGCTTAATAGCATTGTAACGGAAAAACAGCGTGAGAACACAGGGACGAAAGGGGCACACACACAACGCTCGTGTGTGTGCCCCTTCCGTCCTTGTATTCACGCGCTGTTTTTTCGCTACAGTGCTAACAAACCAATGAGCCCGCCGAACTGCAATAGCTTAATAGGTCTTAGTGGCACATTGGAGACTTGGTCTCGATTAGCTTGCATCCCAAGTCAGACTAGCCTTAATTTTAACTTAATTAGTTTAATTACCCAAACTCGCACATTCGAGGTTCAGCCTCGACTAGCTTGCATTCGAAGTCAATATAAGGCTAATGAACTAATTAGCATAATTAATGCTAATTTAGTCTTCATCAGCGCCATTAAGTCTTAATTAGCATTCGCTAATTAGCATATGCCGAGCGCGGCATGACTATGCAACAAGAATCTCAACTCGGCCTAATTATGGCTAATTAGCCTTTGAGTATATATGCATGGCTAATTAGGTTTTGCCCTGCTCAACTAGGCTTAAATAGGATTGGCTATGATTCACTTGGCTTAACTAGGCACAGTTATGCTGAACACGCCGGCATGATGATGATTGCTTGTCTACATCGCGAGTCAGACAAAGGGTGGGATAACAGCTCTGCTGTAAAAATAAATATTTTAATTGTGCTGCAGTGTCCTTAAGTGCCAATTAGCAAAACATTCTAAATGTATTCAGCCTCTCCCTCTATGATTTCATTTGATGCATTACAATGATATCGTCCTATTAATTTATTGACCATCTACTCACACTTGATAATTGCCTACAACGATCACTAATAAACGATAAAATATTTTTCTCTTGCATAAAATTTGATTTGCCACCTTTAATCACTCGGTTGCATAGATTTCCCCCAAAATCATCCCTCACTACTTACCATCGATCGCTACCACTAAAGATGATTGCGTGTTGTTATGTATCCCTTATCGCAAATTCATACATTGAATACCGTATAGATTTCATGTACGTATGCTTCTATACTGAAAGCCTTCTATTATGAGCTTAAAATTTGTGATTAATCATCGTTGCAAGTGATGACTTATATGGTCAGGGTGCAAATGTGCATAATGTTGCTGAGTAAACCTCAGTCAGTGTGAATACTTGCGGGTACGTCATTGTCAAATGTTTTAATTATCCATAATAATTAAGCTAAAATACCCCTAATCCCTAACTAGCAACTTAAGATTCTTATATCTTTCATCCTCTTCGTCTCCACTCCATGTGATACATCACAACGTGATCCTCCGATTAGTTGATTTTTATTTACCCCTCTCCTATTTAACACTAAGTGTAAGTATTAATAATTCCAGAGTACGATTACCATCTCTTTTATACCTTTGATTCTAAATTAGCTATAACTGTAGCTACTCCTAGTTACATGCGATAGCCATCTAGTATTAATGGTGTACGTTGCAATACTACCTATAAATATATATATATGATACATGTCCTTCTGTACTCACCGCTTTCAACAATAAGCTTTATATAAATTGTTAAATTCATTAGTACCTTTGATTACATATACTCAATAGAGGAAGATTCGCATGCGTATCAATGTCTCTTGTTAATTATTACTTGCTTTGAATTGCGAGGAGCTATTCTCGTTTGCTTTGAATTGCGAGGAGCTATTCTCGTTTTTGATCATCTGTTGTAATTAACCCACGATTTCTCATTGCTAATTATCAACGAATGAACTCCACAGTATTCATACCCTCCATATCTTGAGCAGCTTCAAGAATAACAAACTTGTATAAAAACACTGACATTTTCCCGTGTTTTCGGGCCACCGAAAACACTATGAAGCGCATGCACTCCTAAAAGGTGGTTTCACTGCAATGCACCTTTTTACAAAAGTTCCCGTCGAACCTCGGAAACTTCGCCAACATCAGCCAAACTTCACAGGTACGAAGACTGAATCATCTAGATTGGATCACTTTAGTGATTTTGGCAGGTGAGAGCGCATTCTTTTTATATAATTTTTTTAATTCTCTCCTATGGAGTTTCACATAGCACATAAAAGTGATTCTCGAACCCAGGAAGTTTATGGGAATAAAACAAAACTTCTCGCACTGTGAGATGATGACTCCCAGATTATACGGACGAAGTGATTTAAGCTTATATTGAGGCGTTGCACTACAATAAATGTTTAAAGGTCGTTTCCCATTCAGTGACGCTGCCACTCAGCAGCCAACGCAACAGATGGCGCTAGTTGTCGATGTCCCGAATTCCTGGACATGTCGAACATCAATGCCACGTTCGCTTATTGATGAACCATGAGAAGTGGCTTTAAAACTTCCAGTATCTGTACAGCAGCCTTAGCAGCGGGGGTGTTTAGGCCGCCAAGAATCTTGCGCATTGAACTCATCAAATTTTCAGCATAGACTTGACGTCTGCATTATTCATCTTTTCGTTGTCTTCATTGCGTGCAGCAGCACCATACGATGAGTGTGTACACGCGGCTCTTGATGGTAGCGAAGGGCACTGAAGCTCCGACGTATTCAGGGCCAATGACTGCTTGCCTTGCGCTTGCGTAGACTGTGAAGGTACTGAATCTTGTGTATCGTCCTTTCTGGCCGGCAAAAGAAGGCGAGGAGGTGGTGAAGGCTTGACTTTGGGTGTTGATTCTTCTACGCGATAAACACTGCTGCTTCGCTTGCGTCGGAGTCGTGAACGATGTCTATGGCGCCGCACAGCCCTTGCAGCTTATCTGTGAGTGGAGTGGTCTCGAACCATCTTCTTCATAATACTTATTTCATTCCTCATTTTGGGACATTCCTTTGACGTTGCGTCGTGGGCGCCCGAGCATTTGAGACATTTCGCAGCGGCGTTGCAATTATCACCATCACGAAGTCCGCCGCAATGTTTGCAGGCTACTGCACCCTTGCAAACTGCACTGACGTGCCCAAATTTCAGGCATTTATGACATTGCAGAGGCGTAGGCACGTAAGGGCGCACCGAATGCCTCACGTGCCCGACCTTTACATGTGTAGGCAACGTCTCTGACTGAAACAATGTTTTCACACATCGGGACCGCCCGAAGCGATGAAAACCAACAACGGGAGACGATGACAACAGTTCCTCAAGGCTTTGTCCACGTCGTAGATAACTCCTGTAGTCGTTTCCCTCTCGTACGCGGAGAATGCGCGAACCGGAATGTTTCCCAACTGAACAATCACTTTCAGTGTGTCCAATATGCTCTTCGTAGCGACCTCCACAGACAGGACGTTCTTTCGAGCATTTATGCGTATTTCTGCAACTTGGCCAGGGGCGACAAGCTCAAAGTATTCCAACAGGCTCTGCCTGCTCAGTGAGTTCAAGATGTCTGTCGTCGATGTCGGCACATACGAGATCGTGTATGACCGCATGCTGCTCGCCTTTTTCGGTGCTTGTCGACCAGTGGGCTATGTCCTTCTGATTTTCCTCTTCAGGCGGCGACTTGATACAACGGTGAAGTCACTGTTCGAGGCCATATCTTCCGTGGAAGACCCATCGGAAGTATCATGTGGACCACGCTGGGGCCGAAATGGTCACTCGCGTCGGAGGCACAATGATGTGTTCGTCCGGGACCCAGTTGCTGGATGGGGTTTTGGTCCCCCATTCTAAGAGACAACGTCCCTCAGAGTTCTTGTCGTTGATTGTAAAATCACGGCAGAATAATTAGAAAACTCACAGAGATCGAAGCTGAAGCTGTCACACAGCTCACGATTACTGCAGACGCTAATGCTATCAGCATTAAAAAGCAATCTAGCAACACGCCACATTTCTACAACCAACACCCGTGTTACATATGAAGGCGGTTTAACACCGCGTGATGTTAAGTCTGCTACGCCGCGATATCAGTCACTCTGCGCGACAAATCTGAACGTGGCGGCGTTTACTCGCGACTGGATTCTGCTAAGTTGGTGGCGCCACGGCGGAATCGAAGCGATCGGCGATATTTAAGGCTGGGTGATAGTGAACGTGGTAGAAATAGGGATTTTATACTGACGTCTATCTTGCGATAAGTTGTTCCACGTCTCCGTAGCTGTATTCCAAGTAATCGTTAAAGTTCAAAGCTCTTAAAAACCACAAAGCTTGCTGCTTACTCTGTGGGAACCGAATAACAGTATTCAAGAACTTGTGCTTTTTTGTGTGTCATTTTGTTGCGATAAAAAGGAGATACAATTTCGCTATTGATGTATCTACTATGTTACTATATACTATATACATCATACTATATACATCATACTATATATATAACTATTGATGTATCGCCTCAAAGGCGATACCTCAATAGCTATATGTATATAGTAACCCGCCGGGGTAGCTAGCAAATAAGGTGTAGCATTGTCAAGCTCGAAGCACGCGGGTTCGAATCCCGGCTGTGGCGGCCACATTTCTAAGGGTGCGAAATGCGAGAACACACGGGTGCTTAGACTCAACTGCACCTTAGAGAGCCGCACGTGGTCGATAGTAATTCTGGAGTCCCCCCTATGGCATGCCTCGTAATCGTATCGTCGTTTTGGCGCGAAAAACGTGAACAATTATTATATTCGATAGCTGTAGAAATGAATTAGACAACTAGAGGAAGCAAGAGTCGCAGTTTTATCGGCCGTATATATTACAGTAGACATTCCCTTAATTGCTAAATTAGCAAGCCTATGTGTCACGCGCGTATCAGCATGCGAGCTTGCGCATGCTGCTACCGTACTCGTCGCGTCTCGCTGTCTTAGGGTTCTGCCATGCCATGTGGTCACTACTTGCGTCTTCTGGTTAAAGAGTCGCAAAGTTGTACATACCAGCAGCTCTACATTCCATCAAAACAGAAGGAAACAACTTTCTCACCAACTTTCATGTCCTCGTCGACATCGCGTGCTATGAGTGGAACTGGGGGATAAAGCCTCATCGATTCCTGCAACGACCAACAAAGAGTTCTTGTTAATGTAGTGAACACACACACACGCACACACATATATCATGCACCCACGGGCTGACATGCACAAGGTAATTCTCTTGCACTGTTGTAATCGATGTTATGCGAATAATTTTGCAGAACGTCTGTAAATTTTAATAGTTTGGGATCCATAATAATGTTAGCAGAGGGAGACCAGCGTTTTTGTCGCGAGCGTGGGTATGGCGAAAGCCACAAGACCACGTCAACCGTGTCGACAATAGTATAAGGTGGCGTTATTTGTAGTTTGGTCGCTGTACGCGTACCAATTTTTTTAGCACTGGACGCGAGTGCTGGATGGTACGCGCTTACAGCTTACTATATGTCGCATAAGCGATAGAAAGGCTGATGACAACATCAATTGTGACTACATGTTATTGCACAATCGCACGCGCGTATGGCTGTGTCACTTATAGTCTATGTTAAAGGTACAGCGGTTGCATAGCGTCTAGTAGCGCCCGCTGCCACGAGGAAAGGGGGTGGGTAACGTGCGTTGAGACAGAAAGCGCGCTCAATGACAGTTACTATACTGCCGTTCTTCCTTAAGTACCCCTTCAAAGCGCCAGCTACCACGATGGAATATTGCGAGAAACGGGTATGTTTTCGCTTTTATGAGCAACTTTTTCTTATGCGACGCGACGCAAGCGAAACGCAGTGTTACAAGTCTGTGGCCGAATGGGAACGAGCGTGTGCGCATTTGGTATCACTCATGCTGTGCTATTTGACGAATGCGTCAAGCGTCTCAATGAGCTAGTTTGTTATTGGAATAGCACTGACGAACGAAACCGTTCCAGCTGCAGGGCTACTGGTGGCTCATTTTTGCCACATCTTCTAGACAGCATGAATAGCAATGTTGTCCGA
Organism: Rhipicephalus sanguineus; assembly: GCF_013339695.2. Lineage (NCBI taxonomy): Eukaryota > Metazoa > Arthropoda > Arachnida > Ixodida > Ixodidae > Rhipicephalus > Rhipicephalus sanguineus. The sequence continues at coordinate 106,863,828 of NC_051176.1, read as the reverse complement.
GCTAAAACTTGCAAAGAATTTCTAGTGATGCAAAGTACGACATAAAAAATCGGTAGACAAATCAATCATTGCGATGAGATTGAATAAAGAAAGTGTTGTTATAACGGCAGAATAGCCATCATCATCCGGCATTAGTCTACAGTCGCCATCACTAGGAAAAAGTAGACCGCCAAAATCGCGAGCGCCGGTAGTATACGAGCAAATACAGTAGCTAGCTAAGGAAGGCCTGTGTTCGACACAAGTTGAGTTCTGTCAAAAATTACGACGGACATAGTCGACGTTATCTTGGCCATCATCGTATCTCGTCACAGAAGAATGGTGGATGAGGTCCATGATGCCATTGCCTTCAAAAACTATCCCATAAATCTATATATAATCAGGACGAAATATATAGTAGAAAATAATTTGTTATGAAATATAGAAAACTCATTAAGCAGCCGTTCAAGATATCGAATGAGGAGTGAGAGTTCTCAAGAAACAAGAAGTCTACTACATTTAGATAGAACGCCTTTCACAGTGAAGAAAATACTAGTTCCATGGCCAACGGCAAGTCTTCAGAAAAGAGCGCTTGTCGCCTTCAAGAAGTTTTTTGAAGAATCTAATATTTTATGGAAATATTGACCTACTGCACACGATGTCGACTTTCCCTTTACACTAAAGGAAAGGTGTAATGTTTTTGATAGTGCGTTTGATTTTATGTGTAATCATTTGTGTCAGTGTGTTTTCCTGAGTATGTCAAGCAATACAGAATATTTCAGTTTGAACGTCTACATGTGAACTGACTTTTCCCATTTGAACTTGTGATACTACACTTGTGTACATATGAACCTATTAGACGTATATGAACTGCCATGTGATGTTCAGCTGTGCGTATTTTCATATCATGTGTTCTACTGTATTGCATTTTGTGCCCTTATTATTTTTCTTAATACATATTTTGTCTTCTAAGCGAGAAGGAGTAGCCGGTGCCACTATAATGGCAGCAACCTCTTCTATTTCATCATTTCAATAAAAAAAAGCCTTACGAACGTTCGAAAATTAGGAATTTACTTAACTCAAGGTACCTGCACAGCACGAACGTAACACAGAGTTAAAAGCTACCCTTCAAATGAAATGCAAGAAACTTATAAGTCAACAGGGCTTGTTGCTGAGCTAGTTGATTCATTACTTGCGGAAAAACTGTAATGACGCAAAGAAGACGGGGACGGAGCGAAGACACAAACAGACACGGGCGCCCGTGTGTCTGTTCGTGTCTTCGCTTCGTCCCCGTCTTCTATGCGTCATTACAGTTTTTCCGCAAGAAACTTCCACGCGGCTGTCAACGCTCATCCCGTTTAGCAGGGCATGACCACGCACTACGTACTCTCATAATAGAAAATTAACGTGCGTCCAAATCGCTTTTGCTTGTCTTCACATTGGATTCATTGTTGATCATTTTTTGCACGGATAGAGTGTATGAGCAAGTGCTGCGCAGAAGCATCGGAGTTGACACAGTATGGGCATTTAGAAAACGTCGTATTTTTCACGCGATGGTGAAAGCGAGGCGCGTAGGCCGCGCCGCATTGTAAGCATTGCACAAAGGTATCCCTGAGGTACGGTAAATTTTGACGGCCGCAGAAAACCTTAGAGTAGGTAATACTCGGCACAGTAACAACCTTAATGAGAACCAGCAGATCGATCTGCTGGTTTTCATTAAGGTTGTGTCGAAGAAACGAGCTCTCGAAGGTTCCCTTCCTTCATTCGACAAAGTAATGACTCTTTTGCTTGCTCGTTGAACCACGCATGTTCAGTGAGCTTAACACTAACATACCTTGACAACGCATTCAAGGTACTTCATCTGCTTGATGTCTTCTACAGTCACATCCCTTTCCATGTCTTCAGCAAAAATGGCATCAATTTCTTCGTGTACCTTTGCCTGTACTTCAGGATGATTTCCCAGCAGAAAAAGGGTGTAGGCTATGGATACGGCTGTGGTTTCAAACCCCTGGAAGAATATCAAGGAAAATTTTCTCACTGCAAGTAATCACACTTTGTTCCTTTAGTGCAGCAGTGAAGCGTATATCGGTGAAATTGATTCAAGCTTTTGCACATGGTATCATATAGATAGATGCTATGTTGTACATGGAAGCGTGTTTAAATTACCTAGATCGCTAGACATAAGAACAGCTGTTATTCGGTTTAATAAAGTTCCACGCACTCTCTCTGTCTAGAAAAACGTGCAAATAAAATCACGTGTTCGTGCTAAGGAGGCTTTGGCTGCTATTCGAGAGGGAAACTAGATGTGTTTTCTTCGCAACTCTTCCTATGATAGGAAGGTTCGGCGGTGACCGCCTCGCTGTGTGCGGAAGGTGTTACGAGAATGCACTATTTTTATTAGTGCAAATGCACGAGGGAAGTTGCTGTCGTAAAAGTGTCACAGCCCGAAGACAGCTATACAAGGAAGGAGGAAAGTACTGTGAAATAGCTGGGCACATTTCTCATGGAAACGACAGACACACCTCGATAGCGTTGGGCACGTGGTGTTACCAGCACATTGTCCAGAAAATAGTGATGACAACAAAGCTGTTACCTACGTTTTCCCGCAGTTACGGGACAACTCCGAAACGACTGCACTTCCCTATGCAAGTTTGATAATTATTGGATACTACGAGGAAAATTTATGTAATATATGAAAGTAGTGTTAAATTAATTCGAGATGTGTCATGTCCTCCGTGCCCTTTCTTTACCGAAGCAGTTTCACGGAAGCGCTTCTTTGAAGTACTTACCCCCTTCTCATCTGGCTACTGAAATAAGCTTAACAAACTTAGTACTGGGTGCTGAATTCTGTGTATTGCCTTTTTGAATAATGGTGAGTATGTAAAGCTAAATGACGAAATTAAAATGAAGCTAACCCCAATAAATATAGATGTGACTTCGTTCTTGACTTCATCTTCCGTTAGCGTGCCATCCACCATGTGCATATGCAGAAGAATGTCAAGGAAAGACTTCTTTGAGTCGGCCTTTACTTTGCCCATCTTGTATTCGGACAGCCGTTGTTTCACAATCTAAAAGAGAGAGGGAGAGAGAGTATAATGAATGTAATGGTGGGTGAAAGGTGGCTGCAGACTATTGGCGTCTGACGGCACTTCGTCACTCTGTAAAAGTTGTGAAAGTGGGGTTTCCTTTAGTACGATGCAGGGCAGCGCCATGGGATCCAATTAACAAACCTGTGGACGGAAAAATGAAACAAGACGAGGGCAAAAACTTGGCTGAGGTTTAACTCTCGTATACGAGGAGGAGCGCTGGGAGAGGTGGAGAGACGAGCCGCCGAACGCAGCGTAGTCTACGATATCAAGGCTACGACAGCAATGCTGAAGAAGCCATCCGAAAGAACTCCAAGGAGGTACCCGCCGTCAATGGAACAAGAGTGAGGACGCAAGCGGCACAATTGTGCGACTAAGTGGGTCTAACTACTTTGGCGAAGACTGTGAAAACGGTAAAGGGCCAGAGCCTCACTGTGTTCTTTTCTGTGAAGACATACAAAGAAGGCAACCCTTTTAGAGCCATCGTCTCTGAGCGGGGTACGTGGCAGCGCCCTGTTGCATCTTATCTTCAGAAGTCCCTAGCAGTCCTACCCATCGATGACCCCTGTCTAATCAAGAGCCCAGTCATCGTAAGTAATTACCTCCGGGCTGAGTGCCCTAAACGAGTGAGCGCCTTCTCTGTTGATGTTAAGGACTGGTTTTATTCTTTACCTTATGACCTCGTGTGAGATGAAGTTAGTCAATGCACTGAGCGTTTTGGGTGCACGAAATTTAAGAATGCGCGTGGAATTCATGTTGGCAGGTTTTTGAAGCTACTTCGCTTTTACCTACGCTCGACTTTCGTACTTGACAAGGACACCTTCCACACCCAGCGTCAAGGGGTCTGCATTGGCTAATGCTTAGCTCCGGTACTTAGTGACCTTTTACTCGCACGGTATGACAGAAGCCTCATCGCTAACTTTCACCAGACAAGCACAGTTAAGGTGTCCCGCTTCGTTGACGACTATTTAGTTCTTCACCGCATTGATCAAACTAACCCTCGACGAACCAGTGGTGAGATATTTGACGTATTTCGGCGTGAAATGAAGCATCTGGAATTAACATCTGAGTTTACTTCTGACACGAAGCTACGTTTCCTAGACCTCGAAATGCACTTTAAGTCTGGCCATGCCTGTTGGCGATACGAGCCTCGGTCAAAGAAAAGTCTTCTTTCTTTCACGTCCGCGCATTATAAGTTAGTCAAACGAAGCATCGCTCATTCCTGCCTAAAGGCAGCTTTAACTCGCTCATGCCTCATCAGGTGGAAAGCAACTTTATGCACCAAGTGCATCGTCTTCAACACGCAGGCTTCCCTAAGCCCCTACTAACTTCCATCGCCGAGACTCTCTTAAAATCATGAGGGTGTGAAACAAGAGACAGAGTGACAGCCAACTTATCACGCCTCGCTCTAGCACGGCTGTTATCCCCTACGTGCATGAGGTGTCGCACAGGGTAAAGAAAGTGGCTGGCAAAATAGTTGTTCTAAGCACGCGGCAAGCTTGCTGGGCTGTGTCGCACGGTCAACTGTGAAGGACCTAAAAAACAAGCGTGTGTTAAAAACGCGCTAAGCGCCATGCTGAATGTGTATCAGCGATTGTTTACAAGGTACCATTTACTTCTGGGCGCTGTTACATCGGCCAAACAGGGCGATGCTTAAATGATCGGCTGATGGAGCACGCTTACTCTCTAAAAGGCTCTGTTCCCATTCATTTGGCTGACCATTGTAAAAATTGCGGATGCCAGCCAATTCTTGATAAGTGCTTGGTCCTCGGGCTTTATAGCGAGCAGCGAGAACGCGAGATGTGCGAAGCCTTCCACATTGAACAGCATGTTGTCTCTTGTCTAAGCGTGCCCTCAATTTCCCTTCACTGCAGTGAAATTAGATATCTAGGGGGTACTAGTGTGACAGCTTCTTGATAATGTGCTTGTGCTCGAGTTGATTATGTTTGTTGTATGGCCTTTATCACATGGATGTGCACTTCTGATTATGTTTGTTCTGCGCAGATACCTGTTTCCTATATAATACACTTGTTTTGCAATAAACCTCGGTTGTTAGTTTAACGTCGTGTCTGTGTCTTCTCGTCCCGTCGCTGTTTTAAGCGCTGTTTTATTCTTCGTCTGCAGCGTAGTGAAGAGCGAAACTAGCAAGGGCCGCGTTTCGATTATCAAACGCGTGTAACTCAGCTAGCGTTCGCTGGAGACGCGTACACAACTGCAACGCCACAACTAAATTTCGACCTCTGTGTGGCTTACGCGCCATTTAAACCTTCGCCTGGCCACGTGGCACCACAGGGCGAGGCCCCGAGTGAGCGAAGCTGCGACGCCTCTCCGTAGTAGATCACGTGTCATGATGTCACGCTAGCCACACTTGCGCTCCGGTGACTCAAGGTCATTGCGACGCGATGAATCACCTTGGGAGACAGAGTAGTAGAGCTTCCGCTCTAAAAACGAAGGTTCAAAGGGTTAGTGCGCTACGCACCGCTTACCTTTCTGTTGTACTCGTGGATGAAGTTGATATTTTTCCTAAAATCCCTCGAAGCCTGGGTCATGCTGTAAATGATGTCGGACCAGTGAAGAAGGTTCATCATCCTCGCTATTACGCTGGCGCCAATCCTGTGAAGCGAGATGAGAGAACACGCTGATTTTCATCTTGATCGCTGAAGGTGGATTTACTGATGGATGTGTTTGTTCGTACTCATCGTTTATTTCGAGCAGTCGCATCCTTTGAACCTCAGCTTCATCGATTTGCACACCGAGGGCAGTCTCTGTAAGCAAGAGAAATAAAACAAAGACGATAAATCTTCTTTAAATCACGCTCGTCGTTTAACGTTCCTCCTTTTTTCAAGGCGATTGCCACGAACACGGACCTCAGATCTCATCTAGTCATACTTGAAAGTCCAAATGCATTTAGGCGCCTCTTAATTAGTGCACATTGGAATAGGTCTTACGCCTATATTGGTTAATTTGGGAGGACCACTATTATTAATAATAATTGTTGCGGTTTTACTCGCCAAAACTACGATGTGATAAGGATCCTAGTAGCACCAAATGTTGACACAACGTTGCCACCATGTTGAGAAAGCTAATTGTTTCAACATTGTGGCAACATTGCGTGCCGCCGTTGTGGAGGGCTCCGGAAATTTCCACCCCCTGGGGTTCTTTAACGTACTCCTAAATCTAAGCACATGGGCCTCTAGAATTTCACCTCCATCGAAATGAGGCTGCCGCGGCCGGGATTGGATCCCGCGATCTTCGGGAAACACTATTATTGACAAGTACGTTACAGGGGTTAAATTCACACAGCCCCTTGATTCATAAGTGATCTGTGCAACCGACCGGCCGCACTCACTATGTTCAGTATCGTAACCGGTTCTTAAGAACAGTTTGCCGGCACAGAAACATTTTGTTTCTTTGGTAATGACCAAGAAATCTAATTCACTATTCTTTTCGTTCGTAAGTGTTGTTTACAATTAGTCAGCTCTCTTCTCTGATGATATATACGTCTGCCATCACAACTGCCCATACATCTGCCCTTCCGACCGACCAAGTCTCGCATATATATACATACAGATATATATATATATATATATATATATATATATATATATATATATATATATATATATATATATATATATATATATATATATATATATATATATATTTCTTTCGAATAGACCCTGTATTCATGCTAAGCTCGGAGTAAATGCGACTGACGCGTAACACTGTGTTGTTTTGTTATGTTCCGCTTATTCTTTGCCGTCGCCGATTGGTATTAGACATTAAGTCGAAATATGTGAGTCCTTTGATAAAAAAACCATTCAACGCTTGGTCCAGAGTCCCCTTTTTGTGCAAGACCGCGAAAGGACAATAACTAACGCAACTGACCTTTCTTTAGACCAGAAAAAAGAAAAGCCGCGACGCGACACCTGACACAATTGCCGCGGCGTTGTACCTGTAGTAAGTGCCCTCCATGACAATCACAAGGCGTCGCACCTTCATAGTCAACGACGTCCGAACGACACAATATCGTCGTTGTTTCGCAGCGTCTAATGTAAGGATTAGACGACTTTAGCTTGACGTTTACCGTCCGTTTACCAACTTATGCACCATTTTGTAACATGTACACAGCTGGTTTCCACGAACGTTCATGTGTTCGCGCATATCACTCATGTCCACAGCAGAAGGTAGAGACGCTGCCTGGTTTTACCGAGAACTGAATGAGCGGAGTGCGACGGCGCGTCTACTTGGGCGCTCCTGCAACAAAACGTGCTGCGTAATTGGAGAGTCCTAACCCTCCACGCATATTCGCGGCAATACCGCCACGACAAGAATGCGCAACAGCTCAATAAAGAAAAATCTGAACGGAACCTGCGACAACTGCCAACGAAAATGCGCCCTAGCTTCACTTTCTGCTGATCTCTGCCACGCAAACAAGATAGTTACTAACGTTGCATCCATGCAAATGAATGGGTGAAATAACAAAAGCTCATGTGATAACGAACTAAGAGCTAGTGAGCAAGTTTATTTATTTATTTATTTACTTGTTTATTATTTTATTTTTTTAATTACATTACCCTCAGGGCGCATAAAGACGTTTCAGAGGGGGGCGGGTAATACAACAAAAAATGCAGTAGAAATAGAACATTAAAATACAACAAATGAATGACAACCTCAAACAATAATAAGTTATTACAGGCGCAAGACATAATCGGTTAGTGCAGTCTTGAATGATGACGCGTCCTCAATGCAGGCAATGGAGGGGGGAAGGCGGTTCCACTCGGCACTGGTCATTGGCAGAAAGGAGTCTGAAAAAAACACTAGTGCGGCAGAGAGAAATCAAAACTTCATACTGATGATCAAGACGTGACGTTATGTATGAAGGATTTGAGATGAGTTCCTGTTTAAGTGAGTTATTTTGGTAGAGAATTTTTTTGAAAAAGGCATAGACGAGAAATTTTTCTTCGAAGTTGCAAATCAGCTAGTCCAAAGTTTGATTTCATTTGCGAAACGCTAGCTGTGCGGGAATAGTTTGAATTAATGAAACATGCTGACCGATTTTGAACTGACTAAATGATAGCTGTTAATATTTTTGGACCGGAGTCCCAAACAGAAGACGCATACTCGAGCTCGGGTCTAATTAGTGTTATGTAGAGTAGTAACTTTAAATGTCATGGGGCTTTAGAAAAGTTTCTCCGTATGTAGCCGAGGGATCTGTTGGCATTGTTAGCGATGTATTCAATGTTCGCATGCCAACAAAGGTTAGTGGTTAGCTGAATTCCGAGATATTTATAGGAAGTTACGCACTGTCAATCACTATCAATACTATAAATCAGGTGATAGAGAAATGCGCGGAATACAACCAACCCCTATACATAGCCTTCATAGATTACGAGAAGGCATTTGATTCGGTGGAGACATCAGCAGTCATGCAGGCACTGCGGAATCAGGGCATAGACGAAGCCTATATAAATATAATGGAAGAAATCTACAGTGGATCCACAGCCACTATAGTCCTCCACAAAGAAAGCGACAGAATCCCAATAAAGAAGGGCGTACGGCAGGGAGACACGATCTCTCCAATGCTATTCACCGCGTGTTTACAGGAGGTTTTCAGCGCCCTAGATTGGGAAGAATTAGGGATAAGAGTTAATGGAGAGTATCTCAGTAACCTGCGATTCGCTGATGACATTGCATGATGAGTAACGCGGGAGACGAATTACAGCTCATGATTACTGAACTGGATACGGAAAGTAGAAGAGTAGGTCTGAAAATTAATATGCATAAAACTAAAGTAATGTGGAACAGTCTTGGCAGAGAACAGCGCTTTGCGATAGGTGGCGAGACACTGGAAGTTGTAAAGGAGTACGTCTACTTAGGACAGGTAGTAACCGGGGAGCCGAACGATGAGAGTGAAATAACTAGAAGAATAAGGATGGGATGGGGCTCATTCGGCAAGCATTACCAAATCATGAATGGTAGTCTACCACTATCCCTCAAGAGGAAGGTATATAACAGCATCATCTTACCGGTACTTACCTACGAAGCATAAACCTGGAAACTTACAAAGAGGGTTCAACTTAAATTGAGGACGACGCAGCGAGCGATGGAAAGGAAAATGATAGGTGTAACCTTAAGAGACAGGAAGAGAACAGAGTGGGTCAGGGAACAAACGGGGGTTAAGGATATCATAGTTGAAATTAAGAAGAAGAAATGGATATGGGCCGGGCACGTAGCGCGTCGGCAGGATAACCGGTGGTCATTAAGGGTAACTGACTGGATCCCAAGAGATGGCAAACGCGTGAGGGGGAGACAGAAAACTAGGTAGGTAGATGAGATTCAGAAGTTTGCAGGTATAACGCGGCAGCAGAAAGCACAGGACCGGGTTGATTGGCGGAACATGGGAGACGCCTTTGCCCTGCAGTGGGCGTAGACAGGCTGATGATGACGTACTCAAGGTTCATGTTATTGATAGCATAGCCGAAAGAAGTGGATGAGTCAGAGCGACGCGAGACAGACATAATATTGCATTTAGTGGGATTTAAGAGCATTAGCAATCGTGAGCACCACTTTGATATGTTACCTAGGTCTGACTGAAGAATAATGTTAACATGCTGATTAATTATTTCGCGGTATAGGACACAACGTCGGCAAATAGTTTAATGGAACTATTAATCACAGTAGGTAAGTCATTGATATAAATTAGAAATAACAATGGGCCCAAGACAGAGGTTTGAGGAACGCCCGACTTGACGTCACAGCGCGGGGATACAGCACCATTAGCAGCTACAAATTGAGTACGGTTAGTTAGAAAAGATTATGTCCAGTTCAAGGTGTTATTGTCAATATTAAGAGTACTGAGTCTAAGAAGCAGTAAGCGATGAGACACCTCGTCAAAACCTTTAGCAAAATCTTAGAAAATACAGTTAATAACTTGCCCTTTGTCTAAAGAGAGTGAAATGTTATGTATAAACCATATTAGTTGTGTTTCGCAGGAGTTCTTGCGAAACCCATGCTGATATGAAGTGAAAGAAGAGTTAGATTCAAGAAATGAAACGAGATTAGAATGTAGGGCATGTTCAACGATTTTGCAAGGCACTCTGGTAAGTGAAATGGGTCTGTAATTGCGAGGAGAATGCGGGTTACCTGATTTCAACAGAGGCACCACCTTCCCCACCTTCCAATCTGCAGGCAGAGTCGAGCACTCAATAGACTGGTGAAAAGGTGCATAAAAAATACAGCGACCTTCCACTTGTTTTTCTCTTAGAACACGAAATTTTATCTTCATTTGGACTTTTTTTTCTTTTCCATTTTCTGCAATGTCACCTGTATACACAGAGCTGAGTATCGCATTGTGTGCACGCGTTTGACAGAGACAATGTCGCAGGTATCGATAAACTACGCCTAGCGCACGGACCCTGTTTAGGAAGCGCTCGTGTGAAGCCTAAAGGTGCCCTGCAACACTTTTCCAAGTAGCCATCGAATGGCTTCATCAAATAAGTTTATTGCCTCACGAATCGTCCGCGGCAAAAATTTTCAGAATCCCGTCCAGTACGAGCGGATTTACAAAGATTTGTCGCACGCGGTAATTGCATTCTCTCTTCTCTCGTCCCGACGAAAGCGCTGGAAGCTAAGCAGGGAAGGATGGCTCGGGGGAAGAAGGTACATCACGCGCGCCTCGTGGCCTTGAGCACTTTTTTTTCTTCCAACGCGCGGCTTACTTTCAGTGCGATCGCGCGCGCGCGCGCGCGCTGACACGTGCCGGCCTTCCGCGGCGGCCGCAGTACCTACCGAGCCCGCCATGCTCAAATCAGCCATGACGTGGAATGAATCCATGACGCAGTGATTTTGAGTAAATAGCATCATTTGTCGAGAGAAGAGGAAGCGATTTTTAGCTAATTTTGAGAATTTATTGTAAATCCCAGGCCGCGTGCTGTGCTATATTATTTGGCGCGCGTGTTCTCGGGAGCTTGGACTACCGATCGTCAACGTTTTCTGACCATGCTGAAAAAGTGTTGCAGGGCCCCTTGAAAGGGTTGGCGTGGGTAGCAGGATGTCAGGGTTGGATCCTAACTGAGTCAAAAAGAGAACGACCATGTTAAATATATACCGTGAAAAAGGGGTTTTTCAGGTCTGGGAAAGGGTCGTTGCACACTTCGGGGAAGTTTTTCTGAAGAACGCGCCTGGCTCAGTTTGCATATGTGCGCCACTGCATCGAAAACAACATTTGCACTAACGCATGCTGTATATTCAAAGAGCTGCATTTCGCGATGAAGGTGCTTTTTTTTTTTGTTTCATGTGTGCGGGTCTTGGAGAGCAACATTTTTGAGAAACAAATTTCCTCGGCTCGCTCAGAATTAGTGATACTGATGCCTGCCCGCAAAGCCCAACTTAGTGGATGAGAATCTTTTGGTCATACATTGTTTGTCTATGCGACGGCTGATTTTGAAACGCTGGCAAAGGCCTATAACTTTTCCGTCGACATTAACACTATAGTCATGGCGTCGTCCTCAGATCTTATATACGAGCGTTACTGCATTCGTGTGCTTCTGTAAAGAGAGCGAGAAAGATAAAATAAACGTTTATTGATATTAATTAGAGAGAAAGAGAGCTTTTTTTTCTTCAACCAAGGCGGATAGCTGCCTTCGTCCACCCTCTGAAGTGACTCATCCTATGGAAGACAACGAATGTCACAGAGCAATTGTGCGACTCCTATGCTTCGCAAGAATCTCAAGACAAGTAAGGTAATAAGTGAGCTGCACTTGACTCAAAGCTACCGTAGTAATTGTGATGTGAATACTGCGGGTTTGCTTAGTTTTAGGGGCGAAGCTCCTCAAAGCGGCACCCGTTCGTCCCCGTCGTAGTGCGTAACCAGTCTAAACGCTAGTACCAGATCTTGACCTCCAAGGTGGTGCCGGTGGGAGATTTCTCCTGTGCGTTGTTGAACAATAAAAAATTCGCAGCGTGCGCATTAACTAAAAGCCGAATTCTTCTGTCTCTCATTCCCCATTAGCAGCCATTGGCATGTTTCAGTAGGAAACGTTAGTAGAAGTAGAAGTGTAAGTGTTAGCTAAAAGCCGACTTCTTCTGTCTCTCATTCCGATTAGCAGCCATTGTTTACCTCCAAGGTAGTGCCTGGTGAGATTTCTCCTGTGCGTGATTAAACAATAAAAATTTTGTTCAAAACGCCGTTGATTGATGAAATAAACCAACGAAAGACGCCAGATGTTTTCTAAAAGCAAAACGAAAAGACGCCAGATGTTTCTAAAGCACAACGAAAAGACGCCAGCTGCTTAACGAAAGACGCCAGATGTTTCTCCTCTCCTACGGTTTAGAGTAATTAGAGTAGATGACAAGGCAGGTGCCACTGATAACATACTGAAGACGATGCTAGACTTGTATTGTGAGTCATGAGTTCCTCAGTCTGTAACTTAACAAAAGGTGGGCTGATCCTGAAAATAGTGGAATAATAAACTAGCTCGGAAGTGGCAACGGGGGGTTCTACAAAGAGTTTTATTTATGTAACAGTAGATACAGCAAGCGCAGCAGTTAGCTATAATAAATAGTTGGTGAAAAAGACGAAAGCAGGAAAGTACAGTTGCCACAACAAGTACGTATGCCATGTGCCAAAGCGCGTCTTAGTGCACTCCCCGACCCTTCCTTCGATGTCGAAAGAGCGGTGAGCGATTACCGGTGGCCTGGCTTACCGTATTTATGCGCGTGCTACCAGCATTGTTTAGCGCTGCTTAATGCAGACTAAATTATGGCTAACTTAGGACAGTGCTGGCAAATAGCGGTGAAATGGTGGTTATTATCGGTTCTGTCGTGTTGCTTGGAGCTCATACTTTTCACCGCGCGGCTTTCCACTGGCTAATGTGACTTTACGGGCAAGCGACACACAATGAAAGGCGCGTGACAGTTTCAAAAGCCAGAAAACACCCCACAATGCCCGGTTACTTCCGTACCTTGACGCACTGGCACAACCAAAAAATGACACGCATGCCTAATATTTCCATGCGGCAAAGAACGCAGAAAAAAAAAGTGAGCAAGACTTTTGCTCATGGGAGCCATGGTGCCTTAAATCTGTGTCTTCTTCTGAAGTGGTGTTCAAGTGATTTGATGAAGGTCTAGACATTTGTCATGTAAGCAAGTTCATCAAGACGATGCGAGGAACCCATTCGGACTCAATGTATCATTTCCAAGAATTGCAAGCACTGAATCTCGAAATGTTAAAAAAAGAAGTTATTGCGAGTTATTCGTCAAGTTTGTTGTTCTGCAATAGCGTGCACTCATCGCACCAGCCAGCTATGGAAACTTTGCGGCGCAAATTGAATGAAGACGCATAACAAAAGAACAGGACAGGAGCCGGATTTGTGTTATGTGTCTTCGTTCAAGTTGCGCCGCAAAGTTTCCTCAGTTATGAACCAGTACCAACTAGCTCAAACCAAGATTCTGCCAACCACTTGTAACGAGCCACGTTTAACACGGCGCTGCATTTGCAATCTCGGTCTGATGTGTCTTCTTGTTTGTGAAAAGCTGTATAAGTTTGACTTTCCTTCATCAGTGGGCTGAAGTTCGTGTGTGTAGCCACCTGCAGCTACAGGCCGGTGAAAGCGTACACCAGCTGCTGGGATCCACATCTAAATTGTTTTGAGGCGGTCGTCCTATGGTTTCCCTCAAGTGACAAAACATTTTGGCAATAAACTTCCACCGTTATGTCAGGTGTGTCGCTATTTTTTTTGTTTTTGTTTTTTTTTGGTTTTCATCATACCGGCTGTGAAGAGCCTGAAGCTAAGGTCAATGCAAATATGTTTTACAACATTATCGGAACTCACACGAAAATATATTCACAAACAGAACACATAAACCTATACTTTCAACAATTGACTGTAAAAACACTGCAATGTTTATTTACCTGCGTTTGAATGCCGCACATCGTGCCTGGCTTCTAGTTTTCACTCATTAAAAGATACATTCTTAGCATGCATACAAAAGAACCCCAAGTGGTCAAAATAAGCGTAAACGCTCCTCGCTGGAAGAGCACGAGCATCGCCTCAGTTCGCGACAAGGTGCATCAGTATTTGTGAAGGCCAGCCTCTAAAACCTAAAGTATGTTTCTATATGCGTTAAGTTTGCTTTCAATATAAATTTGTGAGCGTAAGCGAGGTAGCAGCATAAACGGCTCTTTGTCACGCTCGAAACCAACAGTAGCACGCACTTGACTTAGTGCGAACGTTCCACTCCCTTTTTTATGGCGACAGAACAGTAGTGTAATCCACGCAGGTGTGCGAACTGCAAACAATTTACGGTATCAGCGAGCGTAGGACTTGTAAAACTCCCGCTGTCCGTTATAGCGGTTGCGACACAATGCGGTGGCGCAGCCAAATGTGCCTCCAATCAAACGTGTCATCGAGACAGTCTAGCCATTTCAACAAGTACAGGCGTAATGAGCTCTTCCTTTTCATGCGATTGTTCTACAGCTCGAGGAAACGATTTCGTAAGGTATCGCTTCCGTTACAGTTAACGAATATCGATAACAATCTCTCTCCTTGATCCGAAAGTCCGCGAAGCTCGGAGAGTGTACCACCGGAAGGTGAGAGAAGTGGTTGGAAAACACGAACGCTGTCGCCTTAACTAAGGACGACGCGTCGAGGAAAAACGCGTGTGTGGTTTGTTGCCTTTCTCCATTGTCATTTTCGCCGGCGACCGAGCGTATAACTGGCGCGAGATCATACCGCTCCGTTATCTGCTGTGGCTTTTGTTTTGTGGCAAATCAAAATGCGAACATGGCAAGATGCATTAGGTGACGTGCCACACGTTCAGTTGCGACAATGATTCTCCACGGGGCGTATCGAAAAAGCAAGCACACTTGAGTGCACGTAAAATGGGGACGTGCAAAGTTATTATAACCGACCTTGTGCGCAAACCAAGGGAACCTTCCGTACTAGTTACCCTCGCGAAAACGCCCGCATCTATTTTTCGCCCACGTGTTAAGACTGCTATAGAAGAAGCGCACGAAAGGCAACTTGAATATTCACCAACATTAAAAAACTTTTAAGGGCATGTTTTATTCCAAGGAGGCACTCTTTGGGCAATGCTCGTAACTTGATTCACTTATTTTGCATCATCGGGTCACAGTTTATGATTTTGGTAATAGAACGAGGTGTTCAGCAAGTGATAATACAGTTATGTAGACGTTGACAGGGGGGTTAGGGTAGTGGGAGGCGTTGACACCCCGTCTTCCCGAAATTTAGTCTACACGTACACATTCAAACACACGCACACCAAGTAGGTCACCAACCCTCCTCGGAAATCGAATCCTGGCTACGCTTTTTGGGGGCGCTTCTTCGATGCAGAGTGTAAATGAGTTCTTCCATCCCGCGTTTTTAAAGCTTCAGAAGAAAGAAACTATATGGGCAGTTATGTACGTCAGCGCTGTCGTCTTTTAGCACTGTGAGTCGATTCCTAGATGACAGGCAAGGTAAGCATTCCTTATAGTCAACTTCATAATAATAATAGAAAATTGCATTAGAAAAAAAAAAAAAAAAAACGGAAGACACCCTAATCCTTGACTTAGGCGTCTGGTAGTGGCACTCGCACCTCGGCGTTGGTGTGCCCTGGTGTATTCCTAGGGTGAACTTCGTGTTTCGTCGCACTGCCGAAGCGGATCTCAGAGGCCACGTAGGCAGAAGCGCGTGGTTGAGATCTGCTCCGCCTGGTGCCGCAACGATTCCAGGTGCCCACAAGGAAACCGCGTGCTCTTTCAATGAACTCTTTCAATTAACTTTCATTAATTATCCTGAGAGTTAATTGGCCCATATATTAGGTAAGCTTATGCTCCGATATCATATGTATCCAATATAACTCTTAACTTTAACCAGAATCATCGACTTTGTGCCAGTTTCATCTTTTAGAAGACTCTATGAGAATATTCAGGAAACCGGAAGTGCTCGACCGCGAGTGATCGTAAGAGAAACAAGAGTATCGCTCGTTGTACGTGCCACTAAAAAAAAGCAGGAACTCCCTTCTGAAGCATTGTCAGATAATGCACCAGCATTATTTAAAATTCGCTCATTTAACCAGCATGTTGCAAACACTTGCCGCCATTAGCCATCTCTTAGCCAACACCACGGTGTTCTAACACCGTGGTGCTAGAACACCGTGGTGTTGGCCGCTTGGTGTTGGACACGGTGCTCTACACCGTGGCCAACACAAAGCGACACTAACCTGTATGTCACGGTAACTTGTTGCGGTAACTGCAGTACCCTATCATCGCTCCGCGCCGACTTTCTGGTATGCATGGTTACTTGCGGTGGCAGATTTACTGTTTTGCTCTCTTTGTATATATGTGTGTTTGTGACTGTATGTACTATTTGTGTGTATATGGTGTATATGTGATCATTGTATATACCATAATCACCCGACACCTGGAGTAGCAAGCCAGGCGACAAACCAGGCTAACCTCTCCGGGCATTTCATTAAAGAATCTTATCTCTCTCTCTCTTTGTGCACCCACTGTGGGGTACGGTTACTTGTTGCTCTCTCTCTCACGCATACACAAGCTCACGTGCATTTCCCTGGTGGACTAGCCAAATAATGCTTATGCACTAAAAATCAGGTAATAGAGAGGCGTCATCGTTCTGTTTATGTCTGACTTCGTAGGCCTTTTGATTACCGCTTTTCATGTGCCTGACCAGTAATTACTGTTACACAGCTTAATATAGTTATTCTCAGGCAACCTTTGTTTCTGGTAAAAGATTTAAGAGAAAGGACGAACCTTTGTTTTAAAGTGCAGGAGGTAGCTGTTACCAGATTTGCGTGCAGTGGCATAAACAAAACATTCTTAATTGCGATAGCAATTATAGGTACAGTGAAAGCAAAAAGTTGCCGTCGCTTTGATGCTCGGTATAAGGTCCACTGCAATAAGATACCATCGCGCCCCGCGCACGGTGCGCTGTGCGATCAAAGGAAAGCGTACCGCGTTGGGTATGAGGGTGGTCGGGAAGGTGTAGATGGTGAACGCGGTGGGTGGGGTGGTGGGAGTTGATTAGAAGTGTTTGCTCATTGTGGAGTGGCGATGCAACAAGTATGCCGCGGTAGAAAGCGTTGTGCAGGAGAAGTATGCGTCTCCTCCTCTATTCAACCGGCCGTGAAAGACAGAGCCATTGCTCAGCTTAGCAACTGTCGTTAAGGGCGACGTGTGTCATATATCTTGCAAAGTAATCAGTCGTGTTTCGCGAAGGCTGAGCGAGCCGAGATGGCTGATTGGTCTCCGCGCGCTTAATGTTTGAGCTCTCGTTATGTCAAAGAAACGAGGGGCAACGTGATGCGTTCGCTCACATCTGTTCATGCTTTCACGATGCCAGTGTTGTAAGAGCTATTGTTAGCGGTGATCGAGTGAGTGTTCGGTTATGCATTTTCGCGCAATGACACCACGTTCGTTGGTTAGTGAGAGAATGTTTACTGCAGTATAGATAAAGACTGTGAAACTTGTTATTTATAACCGTCTAATTCATTGCTACCACTATCAGTGCCTCGCCTTTCGGGCGAAACTTAATGTTTATGTATGTTTCTAGACATCGATGTCAGCATAGAGCAATAATTACTGCAAAAAAATGGCTGATGCCTTTGTCATAGGAATCGGTATAACACAAAAGTGAAACGTGTCTTCACAGACGTCGTTGAACGTTTATTGTGCATTGTTTCGGTACAAGGGCGAAGGAATGAATGCTATAGCAACATATTATAATGTCATGCAAAGAACAGCAAGCAGCTCGAAACTCGCAACGCGCTGCTCGAGCAAAAAGGACGCACGGAAAGAACATACACAGGATGAGCGCGAACTAACAACTGTCATAGCTCGAACAGTTAAAGCGCGCTGCTCAAACACACAGGAGGACACGCGAAACGAACGCACAAGTATACACAGGATGATAATAGTAACTTCTTTGGTCATAAGGTCATAAGGTCTTTCTAAGGTCATAATAGTAACTTCTTTGTGTGTGAGCAGCGCGCTCCTTTCTCAAAAGCGGCCGCTGCAGTGAGCGAAGTGATCTTCGTGCTCTCTGTAACTTCAACGCAAACTTGCGGTGAGAGCGCACGACGTAAAAACCACCCCCCAACGAGAGAGGCGCGCGCGCATGAGCGACCATGCCCTATGGAGGCGCGCGCACGCGCATCGCAACGCGCGGGGCGACGACCTTTAAAGCGCGCCCTTCGAGCCCTTCGCGCCATCTCGCTAGTGATAACGAAGACACGCTGAAGTGCCACCGATCTCTGAGTGCAGCCAACGGTAAATGGGGCATATAAATAGCTTGCCGTTAGTATGCTGAAGAACGTGCCGTCTGTGGCCGAGTCGGTTCGCGCCGCGCCTTGCGGAGCGAGAGGTCATAGGCTCGACTCCCGGCGACAGAACTTTTTCTTCTAGGTTTTTTTGCCATCTGTTGGTGTATATTGTACAACGTCATGTCCGTGACGGAAATACGTCAGGGGAGCCGTGGTGGACCCCGGCATAAAACGCTTTAGTGTTAAAACAGAAAGTCATAGTCAAACATGTTACTTACCGAACAGTATGCCGAACGCCACGAAACGTACAACGGGTAGCACATCGAAGAAGTCCGTTCCCATCGTGTCAAGCCTGCTGATCATTTCTCGGGCTCTGCGATTCATGATGGGCGCGTAGTCATCCAGTACTCGGAAGTGAAAGGCTGGAGTAAGCACCTTGCGTCGGCTTCGCCACTTGCTCTTTTCACTGCGATCGATATAGCATAAGCAACAGACACCCAAAAGAAATCTTTTATTTTATTTGCAGTGCTTGTCTTCCTACGTTTTCACAAATGCAATGGTCTTCTTGAAGGCGCCGAGTCAAACATTCACGTAATATACTCCGTGGAACGTAAGGTAATTATTACCGAAGGGGTGAAGCGCTAAAAGGACGACGTGGACGAAGGCGGACAAACGACAGACGCTCACTTGCAACTGAGGTTTATTGCGAAAACACACGAATAATATATACATGAGGGGAACGGCGCCGAAGGCCAGAATCAACATGTGCAACGACTGACAGTGGCAACTTATCAAAACCTAAAAAAACCGGAGGTTATAGAACAGCAAGCTTAGACACAGCAGAAAGATTATGGTGGCCACCGCATGCGCGGACTAGTGCCTTCCAAAAACATTGTTTTGCGCTGAGGGTCACAAACGGCTTGCTCACGCAAGAACTTCCCTCCCGTTTTCATCTGCGCAGCTTCCACGATGACGCGGGTGCGCTCGTCCCTGCGTTGCATGACAACAGAGGCCTCCTGAACTTTTTTAGCGATCCATTGCAGTGCGTGTGGCTGCCTGCCACCGGGACGACCGCTCCCGCGTCATCGTGATAGCAGCGCAGATGAAACGGGAGGGAGGTTCCTGCGTGAGCAAGCCGTCTGTGACCCTCTGCGCGAAAGAATTAATATTTTTAGAAGGCACTGCTGCGCGCAAGCGGTGGCCACCGTAATCCTACTACTGTGTCCACTCTTGCTGTTTTCTTGATCTCTGTTCTTTTATCTTTTGATGAGTTGTCACTGTCATCCTGGCCTTCGGCACCGTTCCCCTCATGTATTTTTTTTGTGCGTTTTCGCAATAACCCTCAGTTGCAAGTAAGCGCCTGTCGTTTGTCCGCCTTTGTCCAGGTCGTCCTTTTAGCGCTTCACACCTTCCGTTAATAATACTACACCAAGTAGCCCAAACTACCACCCCTAAAAACAACCCGCACTTCAGAAAGCGGAGGACAGGACACTACAAGCCACAGGAAATGAATACATGTCAACCACAGAAGAAAACATCGATCTTGTGTTGCCTATATAGGCTGTGTACGATCAGGGGAAAAACTATGTCCTAATGGGGAAAAACAACGAAAATTGCTTGACGTAACTAAGCTCTTTTGTCAGCACATTCACGCGTATTTGTCACTTATTGTGTCCCCGGTCTCTTCCCGTCAGCATATAAAGGGCAGAACATTCTTACCCAAGTTTTAATTCCGTAGGATACCATTCTGTCTCTCTTGCGAATTTTCTGACGGAAGTATTCGCTCTTCTGCGTGCGGCGACCGATGCGGACGCCATTTTTCGCAGTCGTGACTTGTTATTGTCTACGGTGGAGGCCGTAAGGAACGTCCGAAAGGATAGCTAACACTAGTAATAGCACTGATATTAATCTACGAGTAGCGATGGTTATGTCCCTGCGGTGAAACGCAAGGCGAAAAGGAGGACGCTTGGCCCGTCTTGCCTAGCATGCGAATCCATGGTCACCTGTGGTCCTCCACGTTGCACTATACTGTTCCCGCCGATTCTTTGAATAACTTGAGTAACGTAAATGGACAAGTCATCTCGGCACAAGTCGAAGCTGTCATACAATATGAGATAAAAGGCGTCCGACTCAATCAGCGGAATGTCCTGGCAAAGCCGTCGAACATCCGGTCGCTCTATGTACTTACCTTGTGCAACAATAGGAAACGTAGCGAGACCGATCAAAGTCTGAGCTCACAGTACCGCGTGACCAAGCCAGAACAAGGCGCGTCATTTATAACCGTCATTGCTTCTATTCCAATGCAAACTTTTTCGGTCAAGGCAACTACCGACACAACGCGCATATTGCAAATTTCCTGACTGGGCAATATCTGTTACGATATTCTTCGGGAGTGATTGCACTCTTTCACGGGCAAACGTTGGTCACTTTCATCATGTCGCTTCACCCTACATTCTGGGGCATTTCTTATGCCACATGTACGTGAGACTGCGACACATGAGTGGCGTGTGCATAAACAACCTAGGCAGCCAGTGCTGCGTCAAACTTCACTCAAAAGAATCCCACAATCACTACGAATCATACGAAAAAAAGGCCCTCTCCACTAATCAAGAAAAAGTGAAGTATTCTGAGGGAAACGTTGAAGGATGCCTTGTACCAAGGCAGCACTTCTATATGGTCCTGTATATCACGTCCAGTTCTCTTCCTTGGGTCCCTGTGTTTCCAGCGATATGGCTTCATTGAATGTTCCATAACAATGACTTTCACGTCGCCTACGACGCGGACTCTTAGGTTGCGCAAGAATTTTATCGCGTCGCTTAACGCTTGTCGTTAACTTACGAGCTTATTTCCTATCCATTCGCATACAATTTCCTACTACTCAATTCTAGCTGGCGTCGCGTGACAGCGGAGCGCTTCCTATGACAATACCCGTACTTCGATGCTCAGCGACGTCCTCCTTTCTTCGTTGACAGACCATTCTCAAAGTAAACGTGTTGGATATTGACCTAAGCATTCTTGCATGCATGAAGATAATGCCACAAAAGCCCTGCTGAGCTCCTTGAAGGCGACTATATAGACTGTTGGGGGAGAGGAGTTACGGAGTCGCGCTCTATCGGACGCGCCTCTCTTGCGTGTTTGGTAGGATAACCGCCGGCGCATCCTCATACGTTTGGGTGTCGGCGCTCTACGAAAGCACCACGCGGAAGCGCTCCTGGACAGTTCTGTGAATACTTTCGCAACAAGGGAAGTTTGTACAATACAAATAATAATCTCGGACAAAAAGAAAGCACCGAATTGTTCAGAGGCGTTATCTGTTTACAGAGTACGTACGGTGAACGCACGTTGTGCGTGGTCACCGAGATGGGGTATCCCTAAGGAAGCTCCTTGCATGAAATGAAGGAATGCCTGAGGATGAACTATTTGCATGTCTGTATAAACAAATTGGTCACACCAGAATGAAGCCGCAATGAAGCGATCGCGCGGCCTCGGCATATATGAACCTTTATCACTGTATACACAAGTAGCCGTTCTTGCGTGGACGTTATAAAAGCTTCTGGAAAATA
This sequence comes from Rhipicephalus sanguineus, assembly GCF_013339695.2. NCBI lineage: Eukaryota > Metazoa > Arthropoda > Arachnida > Ixodida > Ixodidae > Rhipicephalus > Rhipicephalus sanguineus. The sequence continues at coordinate 106,841,918 of NC_051176.1, read as the reverse complement.
ATTTCTTGAAAAATTTAAGGAAAGGGGCGCCTACGTTGACTTGTGCGCGCCGTCAGAAATATTTTTTTTTCGTATGAGTTCTTGCACGTTTCATTACCATTATTTCTCAAGTGGCGTCGCACTGTAGATCTCCTCAGCGAGCAATTGCCCGCTGCTTCTCTGGATTAAAAAAATGAATTAATGGACTGAAAAAATCCATTACATTCATTGGTTGGGGCTAAGATAAACGTGAGCATATGCCGAGCCTTCTTTTAAAGACGATAGTCTTTCATGGGGAACTTAAACGCAGAAATTTTGGTCTGTCTTTCTGTCTGTCTTTCTGTTTGTCGGCACGTCCCTCGATTCATCCGCTCGGCCAAAGTTGAACCACTTGCCCAAGGGCCAGCCGTCTTGAACTGGTACGGCTGTTCATACTTGTGAACGTTGTCGATCAAAAGGTAAATATCATGCATATCTGAGGTGCAACATCACTAGGTAAGTATTAGGTGGCGTGTTCCTTTAATAGAAAATGCATACATACGTAATTTTAAGGACCCTAGTTTCTTAAGCTGCGCTGAAAATGCATAAGAATGGAAGCTTGAGCGAGTTGGTATGCGTTCATCTTTGTTGAAACAGCGCTCACTAGACGACGACGAAGTAAAAGAAGGCACAGGACAGGCGCTGCCTGTCCTGTGCCTTCTCTTACTTCGTCGTCGTCTAGTGAGCGCTGTTTCAACAAAGCTGAAAATGCGACTGCGCTGAAATTTGCCTTCCTCCGTGCCCTTCGCACGAGCTCATTGTTGTGTTTCGGTTTCGGTTCTGTATTGCACTGTACGAATGCCATGGGTTGGTGTTGAAAAACTTTAGTTTTGAGAAGGCCAAGAAGGCCTCTTCTATCGTCTTTACACGACATTTGCAGCGAAGCACGCAGATACGCGGCCATTTTTTTTTAACATGATTCCTACCGCTCCCTTTTCATTCCAGTGAACTTGCCACTATCCATAGCATCAAAACCAAAGCTTAAGACCGTAGGCTTCGTGACTGCTGTGAGATGGAGAAGCAGTCAACGAGTTGAAACATGTGGAATCGTGCGACGCGAAGGCGAACAAACATCACAACAACGCTCGCTGGACTAGTTCTCCAAACGGGAAGTAGATAAGGACCCGCATGAGTTAGGAATCACAGTGAAAAACAGAGAAGTTACTGCAGCAAGTGGCTACAAAGCAGTTAAAAACGAGGTGTAGAGACCGTAAAAGAAAGCTTTATTGCGCAACATTCTTTGACACGTTTTCCAGTAATTTTGGTGGTGAAATCGTGTCTATGAGGCAATAGGCGCGATACCTTTTCGACAAAAATATATGCATATGGCTCCGTGTAGAAAACAAATAATGTTGGGATGGGCCAACTTTAATTTCGGAGTGAACCTAATTTTGGGATCGATATGAAGGTGGGCAACATATGGGCCAGCTTACGCGAGAAAGGCCACATTAGCCGGCCAGAGTGCACGGGCGAGCGTCTCATTGAGCGCTTCCTGCTACTCGCTGAACATCGCAGCCCCACGCCGGGGCAGAAATCTTCCTCGCGGAAGTGCTGACTACACGTGCTTGCTGCAGCTGATGCTGGTTCACCATTTCTAAGTTTCACAATCCAAGCTGCGCGCAGCTTATTACCCTGGGGACGCATGTGAAGGCTGACACCGGGCTCCGTTGCGTCCGTCCTGCACTGGCCACCGAGTACTGGCCGAGTACTGGCCGAGTGTTCTATTTTACATGAACTGCCTTGTATGTTTTACTTTAAGATATGTGTTCAAGTTTCACTCCAGGGCTAAGGAGTAGCCGGCGCCATAATTGTGCGCCAACATCTCCTTATATATCATATCAAAAAAAAAAAAAAAAAGACGCCTTCAAAGACAGCGACTGCATACTGCAGTGGTTTCAAGTATTGCGAAGCGCACAGCCGAAGCGGGAAAACCTCCCCTTTTAATCAGAATTATACAGCGCAGGTGGCATTCTAAAATTTCGTTTTTAGCGGCGTGCTGATGCTCCCGTAGCAGACGAGGCTGCCGCTGATCCTGCCAAACACGTCACGCGGACGGTGGCACCAGCTTTTCCAGTGGTGGGCCTCGCGCCCAATACAAACGCTTGAGACTGTTAGCGAACATCCTCCTGCGAGTGTGTTAACACTGGCTGCCTCTTTACTATTTTTCTTCCCTTTCTTTTTTTTTATCTGTCTTTACCCCTCCCCAAATGTACGGTAGCCGACCGGACACGTCCTTTTCAAATATCCTGCGTTTCCGACTTTTTTCCTCTTCTCCTCTGTCCCACAACATACACTGTCTGAGTGAGTTTTCGGGCAAGCACTTCTTAAGTAATAATGAGACAATAGTGGATGTAACGTAAGCACCTTAGAAAATGGAGGGCGAAAAAGAAGAACCGGACGGTAAGACGGAATTTGATGGGTCTGAAGTGTCAATTCCGACATTAATCCGTAAAAATAGGTTCAGTTGTTTTATTTACTGCGGCCTGAACAAGGGCTTCAAGTAGTATAAGCGCAGTAGTAGGCACTATGAAGAAAGAAAGCCTTAACTGATTATTTTCTTCTCTTCTCCTAAATGCTTCTTTTGCTTCTTCGTTATAAAAAGGCAGTGAGCAGAAACTTTAACGCCGCTGAAAACCTGCTGGGGCTAAAATGTGACTAGCATTACAGTCGAGACGCTTTGCAGGGGACGGGAAAAATGAGAGCATGCGTGGAAGTGTAAGAAAAACTAGGAAAGTGGATAGATACACTTACATCATCAGTATGCCATTTCCAATCCACGGTTTCATCATCTCGTAGAGAAACGCCTTGTTCAAGTTCTGGCCATTGGTGAGAATGGACTGGAAAAGACAAACATTTCTTACGCTTGTATTGTTGCCATTGTCAATGACAGAAGGATTAAAAAAAAAAAACATCACCGCAGGCTATACTTACTTCGATTGATTTTGGCGTCGTAGCGATCAGGAAGGGCTGTGGACCGTAGTAAGCGACTGTGACTTCCTGGTCGTATATTGTCTTGAACATTCCAGTGAAATAGTTGAATATTTCTGTGTATAAAGTACATCGAAGAAATGACATCAGCAGGCGACATTGTTTTTTGAAAGATCGTACATGTAGGCACAGCTAAGAAACTTGCCCATAATATGTCAGCATGCCCACCCTACGATCCGGTTTAAAAACTGATAATACTCGTATATATAAGGTGTTTCACGTAACGAGAACCAAATATATAAAAAAAACGGTGGTTAACCGCAGCTGATTGAAACCAATGACATATGGTTTGCCGTCATGTGGCGCACGGTAGGGTCAGGCCCGCAGCGGGGGTGGGCACCAAGTGTTAAAAATTTAAGCATGAGCGCTACGTGTGTACGATTAGTCCTGTATTGTTCTGAGCCATATAGAGCACGTCAGCATATTTTTTCAATCCGCCAAGCTCGGCAATTAACAAAGATTGCCTAATGAACTGTTTAAATAGTAACTCTAGACAAAAGTTTTCAATACAAAAGTTGTAGCGTTTAACCAGGAACATCGAATTTTAAAATCTATGTTAAGATAACTCCCCTGCTTAATTTTTTTGCCGGCCTTTCTTTAAAGCGCGCGAATTTAAAAAAAAAAAAAAAACCATGTGACTGCCGCCAAACGCGCGGCGCTTTCAGTGCCCTCAAGTGTAAGTTAAACGAATTATCAAAGGCTGCTTCGCGCACGCAGATCGATGGAACAGGCTATCGGTGACCGCGATGGACGTTAAGCGACAAAATGAGCATACCGTTTCAACAACAACAACAAAAAATTCTTCAACGAAAAAGCGGCTGCCACGGAGAAAATGTCACATGAGATCGTAGGCAGCATTTGATGCAGGGTAGGCATTCTTTTTCTTTTTTTTTTGCACCAATGAAGAAACGCATTGTAAGGGGTGAAGGTTACAGCGTGAAGGACCGAGATAAGAGATTCACTCACACGTGGCGCCCGCTCTTTCGTAGACTTTTTTTTCTTTAGACGGTACGCTCCTATCATCATTTAGCGCCCATCGCAGTCACCGGTAGCCTGCTCAATCGACCTTCGTGCGCGGAGCAGCCTTTGATAATTCGTTCAACTTACATTTGAGGGCACTAAAAGCGCCGCGCGTTAGGCGGCAGTCACGTGGTATTTTTTAAAAAATTCGCGTGCTTTAAAGAAAGGCCGGGAAAAAATTAAGCAGGGGCGTTATCTTAGCATAGATTTTAAAAATTGGATGTTTCTGAACAAGCACTACAACTTTTGTATTGAAAACTTCTCTCTAGAGTTACTATTTAAAAAGCTCATTAAGCAATCTTTGTTAATTACCGAGCTTGGCGGATTGGAAGAAATATTCTGACGTGCTCTATATATATGGCTCAGAACAATACTGCGCTAATTGGAAGCGCGTAGCACCTATGTTTAATATTTTTAATACTTGGTGCTTTTTAGCTGAAACACCCTGCATACACACAAGTACAGGTACTTCAATACAAAACACCTGCGTTTGTGCGTATTGCAACCTTAACGCTTGTTGTATATACGAGGTCCGTATATCCGATGTCGGCTGGCGCGCCTCAGTACGCCAGGGGAGCGTATTCGCGGCGAGAACGACCTATAGGAGGCAGCACCGTCGCCGCGTTAGTGTGGAGAGGCGGTCGGCGGCGCGTATACAAATGCACACAGCGGCGCTTCGTTGTGAGCTGTTCGAGCCGATTGACGGCGAATAAAATGCGTTGATTGCAGCTTACTGGTAATATATACGCTCTTCATTGTTGAATCGATGCACAAAGATCATCCGACGTTACTATTACTAGTGAGAGAAGCGCAATCTGCCGATGAAAGGTATGCTCGCCCTGGGTGACAGTCTGCGCTTACGCACCATACGACGTTTTTTGTTGTTTACTCTGTACGTGTTTACTAGGGGTGTGCGAATAGTGGAATTTCACCTCGAATCGAATTCGAATCGAATAGTGCCGAATAATGGCCAAAGATATCGAATATCGAATCGAATGTCGAATAGCATATGTACACGAAACGTGTACGACCAGTTACTGCAAGACAAAGGAAAAATCAGGGACGCTACGGCGTGCCGACAGCTTTATTAGGCATTTGTTCGAGAGTGGCTTTTGTTTCAGCTTTTATAGGCGCGCTGCATGTTGACAGAAGAGCCGCCATTCCAGTCAGTAGCTCCACTCCAAACCTCCTAACGACTAAAAGAGGGGGGTAGAGTGGCTAGTTTTTTTTCCCATTGTCGCGCAATACGGTTCATCTGACAACGGTAATGTTGGGCTTCATTGCCATGGGTGCTCCGGGCCCAAAAAGTGTCGGGCGCCCGTTCACAGCAGCGTTTTCACTGCGTGCCGAAGCAATAGAAATTTCTGAACGAGTGGTTCACTGCGGCAGTGGCGACTGCCAAGCGTGAACAAATTTTTACATGTGAAGGTAATGACAGCGTTTTGCAGGCCTAAGTAAGGTCGTTTTACGGAGCCTGCGGCATAGGCAACCGAACTACGCAAAAGTCCGCGCCTTCCTTTCGGAAACGAAGTTGTGAAGGGCTTGACAGTTTTGTCATTTGTTTTTCTACGTGCGGAAACGACATGATTCCTTTTAAGATCACGATGCGCTCGCTTTTGAACCAAGATGTCAGCGAAAGTTTTAACGAAAGGCCTACTGCAACAATGTTAGCGTTAGTTTTTGCCACCCCACCCTAAACAAGTTGCACCATTGGCTTTTGTCGCGTTTTAGATATTCGCCCTGTCGAATTATTCGAAACTTCGAATACTAGCTATTCGAAAGCCGAATCGAATTATTCGATTGGGTACTATTCGATTCGAATGCGAAACTCGAATATTCGCACACCCCTAGTGTTTACCCTGCGTTCTGTGTACTACGCACTGCTGTAGCACGCCTGAACTACTTAAGTGTTTACTTCTTCTTCATTTGTATACCTGCCCATATTCCTGTGCAATATGAGTTCAATAGTACTGTTCGCGCGAGTACGCATACGCATGGAAGAGTGTTTAGCATAGAGTTTTCATCCATTGATTACGTGCACGACAGTGATGCAACAAAGGTCCGGTTATTTTATGGAATAAGGGTCTTTTTTTCCTTGAACTAATGTCCGCTGCCTTCCATCAATTTATAACAACTCCACACAAACGCTCAAGATAATGTAAAAAAAGGATGATGTTTCGCGTGACATACGACAAAAATGTAAGGCACGCCGTCGGGATTAATTTAAAACATCTGGGTTTTTCAAAGCGTACCTAAATCCAAAGCGTACCTACCAAATACCAAATACCTACCAAATACCAAAGCGTACCTAAAATGGGTGTTTCTGCATAAATTTCGCCGCAAGTTCAAATTGTGCGCGGCAACACCGTTTTATCACTGCCGTGTCATTCCATTGTCTGTTTTTTTTTAGGGCCAGCTTGAGTACTAAAGTCTCAGGCTTCACTCGATAGAAATATTTCGCTTTAGCGGGACCACGACCGTAAAATAAAAGGACATCTTAAGCGAAACTAAAGGTCATCATGAACTACTGTGCCGCAGTTATACACCTAACAGCAACGCGAAAAAGCATGAGCCTCGTTTTTGTTTACCACCGAGTCGCTAAAACGCTGCATTAACACAGAATTTAATGCTCCTCATCATGTTTGGGACTATGCCAAGCGCACTTTACGATGTGCTTGAACCAGAAAGCGGCATCAGCACTGAAATGATTCTGGCGAACGAAGGGTACGACACCAATACACAGCCCTCTCGAAAGTCGCACTCGCTGATCTTATTACAATGCGCATGCAGCCCAGCAAGCCCATTTACTTCTGTACACATTGTTAGGGATACGTACGAGCAGTTAAAATCGCGCTAACATAACAGAACAAGCCGCCCTTTGAGAATGTGCAGGACGTACGCGCACATGCAAACACGACGTGGCTAGCAGACGACGCAGGGAGCAATCCACACTAGGCGCGCTTCAGCCAGTAGCCGCCAGGCGGCGACTCCGCTCGATCTCGCGGCCAATATCCTGATGTCGTCTCGCGCTCCCGGGCGCCCTATATACGCACACGTTGACTTCTCTAGCTTTGTGCCAACAAGCCCTTTGTTAAAGGGTCCGACAAGTGACCATAACACGTGATTAGATCTTGGTGGAAATGGAAATACCGTGAATTATAGTGACAAAAGCAAGCATCCTTTTCGCGATTTGAGTAAGATTTATATTTTTAAATGGCCTGTAAATGTATCAAAACACCGGTATGTCGCGCCTTGAGGCTTGATTATGGAGTCGTTCACTTTGCTGTACGTAGTCTGATGCTTTCATGCGCATAATACTTAGTGCTCAATATTATAGTGCATATATTAATATTCATCCTCGCTCTATTCTGTGCTGCTTGTGCATGCAAGCATGCGCAGCTAACCACCGCGCGCGAACAGGAACCGCTGTCGCGCTGACCTCTCACTGTTTGCAGCATGTGTCGTGTGTATACGACTTCACAGTCGCTGCAGATAGCAAAATCTTTGTTATAAATGGTTGACGGCATTTTCGGCGTTATACATACCGTGATTACACACTCTGACCGGTAAGCCTTTCGTAGCGCTGAAGAATACAGGTACCATAAAAATTGGTTGTTGGTCCCATTTCCTGCGCGATGGGTGTGGTCTACTGAGGTGTATATATGGGCCAAACCGGCCGATGTATCAATCACCGTTTAGAACACGCTTAGAACACGAAACAGGGTCATAAAGTGTGTTAAAATCGGAGTTTTTCGGATGAATTCGAATTGTCAAAAATTTTGCAGGCGAGTGTTTATCGGATTTTTTTTTTTTTTCAGATTTATCCGAAAACACGGAGCCCAAGCTATGCTTACCTCGCTCCGTGGCGGGAATGATAAGGAGGCCAAGCAAGAACCCGAAACCAGCCGAAGCGGACCCGAAAGGTTTGTTCTGTCCCCTGTAACCTCCTTATAACAGCACGTATTCGCAGAATTCTTGTGGCAGCGTGGTCACATCGTACAAGTGCGTAGTTATCTCTTCATCACAAATTTTGGACCTCGGGGTTGTTTACTGGCCTTGTAAGCTTATTTGCCACCGTGAAATACCACGCCGATTTGCCATGTACAGGCTGTCTCACGCTTAGGCTAAATGAGAACTCAGAGAATATTGTAATGCGCTCCGAGCTTTCCTCTAAGTGTGAAACAGCCTGTAGATACATAAAAAAACAGGGCCTCAAGGAAGGTAATTCATGTCGGCGTAGGTTCCCTTAATGGAAAGCAAATGAGCATTATTATGTTTTTTTGTCTAAGAGAGCCAAATACATTTCAAGGAAAATATATAAAAACGCAATTGTTTGCTACTGACAACATGGCCGAGCTACGTCAACCATTGTTTTTTGTCGGTGTGTTGCACTGCATTGCATTTGGGTAACCTATTATAGTAGATATTCCCGATCCCGGCCGCGGCGGTCGCATTTCGATGGAGGCGAAATGGTAGAGGCCCGTGTACTCAGATATAGGTGCACGTTAAAGAACACAAGATGGTCGAAATTACCGGAGCCCTCCACTACGGCGTCTCTCATAATCATATCGTGGTTTTGGGACGTAAAACCCCAGATATTATTATTAGTAGATATTCGGGTGTAAATGCTGCATTTGACACTTTTACATATGTAACATTAGTGTTTGGCTCATTCTGAATCGAACTTTTCATTTCGGGTCTGTCTTGGCTATAGAAAAAAAAGTTTATATGGCAGCACATGAACAATATTGCAATGCTCTGCGACAAAATGCTCTCCCACTGTGATCCGTGTGCGCGAGTGTGGCTACTGTGTAATGTTAGCACCAGGCCCGTAGCTAGGGGGGGGAGGGCTCCCTCCCCCCACGAAATTTTGGTGAAGTAGGTGTTTTTACCAAAACTAAATAATAAAAATGGGTGTTTTTTCTCAAATAGTCAAGGTTTTCAGCAAGTGCCCCCCCCCCCCTGAAAAAATTCCTGGCTACGGGCCTGGTTAGCACACTATACGGAGCGCGGCACCGTCACTTGGCGGCGCCCTGTGGCAAGAAGCGCATCTAATCCAAACGCCGCTCTTGATTTTTGTCGGCTATTGGCCAATAGCATGCTGTCTGCTGTTCTGACGTCAAACACCAAGCGCCGGCCGCTCTGAAGAGAGTGAGCACAGACCTCTGCATGAATAGACGGCGCCTGAGAAAGTGGCAACTTCGCGCTCCGCTTCTAAACTGTCCTTGTTACGCACGACTGCAAGATTTGGCTGACCTATTGATAGCAGTGTCTGCTTTTCCGCAGGATCTGTTTTCTCATCATACCCGAGGGGTTATTTATGTTCCCTTTAAGATTGAAATGCTTGGGCATAAGTGGCATGACAGGTCTTTTGGCAACCGTAAAAAAAAAGGGGGGGGGGAGAGGAGAACGACACAGAAATGAAACGAAGGTAATTACTAAAGGCGGAGTTATGCACATATTCAAAGAATGCTGCGCATAAGCAATCCGACATCAAAATCAAATATGGGCTAATGAGAAGGGCAGTCCTTGAAGGGCAAATGACACTAACAGCTGCACTTGTATACTTGGGAATGTTGGCGTTTAGCTTTATGCTACACATGGCCCTTCTTGGTGTAAAGTGCGGGGCATAAAGCCCGGCGACAAGAAAGATGGGAAGTTTCTCTATCTTGTTTTCTTGTTTCATGCTTCATACGTTGGGCAAATAACATGCATGGCGAACACGAACAGCGTGGCCCCACGGTGTACTTCTGCCAGAGTAGGCACTGCTTACGAGGACAGCGAACTAATGGAGACAATGTTTATGCGTAAAACTACTCAACAGGGATGACTGCTATGCGAGATAGGAACTTAAAGGTGAGAGACAATTGGTGACGCCACATTTAAATTCCCAAAAGCAGATGCCAGGGAAACCATGTATGAGAACTTAAGTTGACAGGTATTGGTCCTGCCACGAGCGTGCAAATACGGGCGCTCTGCTGTTTCCAAATTTTAACGCTCTGCCACATGTTAGTCGACTACCTGAGCCATCGCTGATATCAATGGCCCATTGAGCTTTCCATGGAACCGACCGGGAGCTCTTCTTCGAGTATTAGCAAAGAGCGGACACTGATGCAAGAATGGTGGCGATGTAGCTACATTCTTGCAGGCGAGGTGTTCGTACGTATGTTGCAACACTACCACTCCCGCCAGTGTACACATCGAACAAGCGTTTAACGGGGCTGCTGTTGTTTTCAAGAAGAAACGAGTAAGAATGACCAATAAACATGCTGAATAGCAATTGTTAATGCAAATGTACAGGGTTGTGAAGGGATGCTGAACACGCGTAATGATATATCCGGGCTAGCTCGTTATGTTTACTGCATTTGCCCTTAGTAAAAGAAACAGAAACGCTATGCGGAAGGAAACGAACAAACAATAAATTACTTTTCATTCATTCCTTAATTGCTTTCTTGTAGCGGTAATTCGTCAGCGTAATCAATGACACTTTGAAGCAAGTAACTCTGATTGCTTACGGCTTTCTATAACGTGTACTAAACGGGGCAGAACGGAGGGGAATTGTCGAGTTGCGAGAGCATGCTAAGCAAATATTGAGCTTTTAAGCACGTAACCTGCGCCCGCTTCATACGAAACAGCGTGGAGATGATCCACACATTTTGAGCATTGTGAGAAAACACCGCCGCTGGGTAGTCGAGGTTTCTGAGAACATGTGAGCCAAACATGAATAAAATTATTTTTAAAATCAGCTAGAAATCTCTCACTCTTCTCTCGACAAATGATGGCATAATCCAAAAGGACGGCGTCGTATACACGAAGTCCACGGTCATTGGCTAATTGGAGCATGGCGAGCTGCATAGTTACCGCGGCCGCCGCGGGAGGCCGCCACGTGCCCGCACTGCACACTATAGTGCTAGAATTACACAAAGTACAGAATTACACCAGCCTGCTCGCGATGACGCTGGAAGTAAGCCGCGTGTTCAAAGAAAAAGAAGCAAGAAAAGAGAGTGCTCAAGGTTATGACGCGCGCTGACGAACGGACGTAGCTTCTTGCCCACTTGCCATCTCCCCCTGTGTAGCTTTCAGCCTCCTCGCTGGTACGAAAGGAGAGAGAATTTCATCTCCTTCCGAAGGGACACTAAAGAGAAACAATGAACCGGTTTAGATCGATAAATTGTGCTCTGAGAACTCTAATGTCGTTAATTTCGCCATCATAGGTTTATTAATAGAGGAGAAAATCAAGTACAAAGTTTCATTTTTAAATTTCGTGCCGAAATATGCCCGCGTGACGTCACGGATTTCAAAGCGTATGTATCGCATTTTGGCGCCATTGGCTCAACAAAATTACCCCAAACGTGGTAAGCTAAGTCTATGGCCCCCTCAGAGGACAATGTACTTCCTTTTTTACCGATTAGGAACTACGTTGTCCCTAGATAGGCGCCGTCAAAACATGTGACGTCACGCCGAATGGTGCGGAAACTTCAAGGTGGCGTCGCCACCCGCATTTTGTTTTTGCGCGTTTTCTCGCTTACTAAGCGTCTTCTCGCAGCAAGCGTGGGGTTTTTGGTATCGTGAAAGAGTACTTTGCTAATATTAGAAAAATCGTTTTGCTCTTTAGTGCCTCTTTAAGAGCTTTAAAGCGCTTAAAGCGTGGGACAAATCCCTGCAGCTCCGCTCGTACTTGACGGATCGGAACAATTTTTGCGGCAGTTGATTAGTGAGGCAATAAACTACTTAAGTCATTCGATGATTACTTGGAAAAGTGTTGAAGGGCCCTTTTATCAGAACACAGCGTCACAAATTGATCAACGAGGGAGCGCGCAGCGGAACTCACGGTGTATACCTCGTTGAGCCGCATCGCGAGCAGCATCTAGAAATGATATCTGGGGTTTAACGTGCCAAAACCACGATATGATTATGAGGTATGCCGTAGCGGAGTCCTCCGGAAATTTTGACCGTTTGGTGTTCAGTAACGTGCACTGCTGTCGCACAGTACACGGGTCTCTAGCATCTCGCCTCCATCGAAATGTGACCTCCGCGGCTGAGATCGAACCCGCGACCTTCGGGTCAGCAGCCGAGCACCGTAACCATTACGCAATCGCGGCGGACATGCAACTAGAAATGGATATTGAATGCAATTTTGCTGTTTTAAGTAAATTTATGACATTTACATGTGTATATTTTTATCTTCTGCGGTGATCCTTAGCTAAATGCATGCAAGTTATAGCTTCGTTTGCGCGAGTAATAATAAACTTTCTCAGTAGAAATAGTTAATAATTAGTTAAATAATGAATATTTTTGAAGTAATAGTTTACTGAGTTTGTTTTGCTATTTCAGGTCCTTGTTCTCTACCGAAGCAGCGATCAGTAATGCTGTTTTGACCCGCAGGTGGCCGGTGTGAGATGGCATGCTACGCTCGTCTTCTCATCTGCCACGTAGCAGCACGCGTGACTGCTCTTTTTTTCCTGCGGGTGTGGCAGACAAAATAATGAGGTTGTGTGTTTGCTGAATCCTCGGCTTACTCATGATTTACCGCGCAGAACAATGTAGACAAACATGCAAAAAGAAAGAACGTGTTCGGCGCTGTGGTGACTCAGGGTACATAAACGGGTCAGACAGACGGGTCAGCCATCTGTCGTTGGACGACTGTTAAACATGAAGTAACCATTTTATAAAAAGATGTGCAGTATATGCGGTTCGTGTCGTGTGCCCTGCAGCAGCTTGTTGAGCTGACATAGGGCATGCATGGAACGCGTCCCACTATAGACGGTTTCAAGATTGCGATAGCAGGAGCACGTGGTGTACCCCAAGAAACTTCCGGTCACCTCATTTACTGTTCTGCAACACCGAAGCGTAAAGCGTTTGTTTAAGATTTGTCAGAGTAAGAGAATACTCTTTTTCCAGTTTCACATAAAGAAAGGCGCTTATAGTTAAAGACTAACTCTTTTAGTGTTGTGTGTAGCTTAGAAGAATATTTAATTCAAATATTTTGCTAGACACAGGGAGAAAAGTGTTGAAACTCTACGGGCTACTCGCCAAGGCTTTTGTTCCCCGCCAATCCTACTAGCCTACGCCAGCGCAGGAAACCGGAAGCGGTCCAGGGCCTGTGTTAGTAAACAGTGAAACCCTCTATACGTCGGTATTTCACCGTCGTGCTTGGTACGAGAAAAAGTACTGAACGAATTGACTGGATGAAGATGGACCACCGACATTCAAACTGCTACAATAATTACTTGCAGCTTGAATATGAATAGTTGGTGTTAATGGAAAAGTTGGAATTAATGAGAAACATATAACCACCTTTTTTGATAGCTTTAAGGTATGTGGCAGGCGCAACGATAAGTGGCGGAATTATTCATAATCTTTTACCCTAGATTTGTTCATAAGACTGAACTTCATCCAATCTTTACGCTTGGCATACCATTAGCGAAGGCAGCCAGCCAACAGCAAATAGCACTTACAAAAGAAGGATCTTGTAAATATCACCCCGGAACTCTAATTACGCGAATGACCCAAAGAAATAGGATTTAACTCTTTAAACAGGATGCCCCATCTAACACTAGCCACAGTTTAAAAATATGCCAACGCGCTCTATCACGACGCGACCAAATGCATATGTCTGACTATTGAACGCAGTAAGTCACACTATCTTTAACGTTCTGCTGAATTAGGCAACTTTCTCGTTAGAACTTCTTGCCCAGCTTCGTTGCTTCAAAAGTTGGTCAGTGAATCTTACCTTATTAAGCAGTTAAGCGGAATATAAAAAATAGTGTGACTTACTCTATGCTATATTCCGCAACATAAATTTGGTCGCGTCGTCGTAGAGTGCGTCGGCATATTTTTAAACTCTGGTTAGAGTTATCTCGGGCATCCTGTATAGTGAATGAACGTGTTGGGATATTTTTCTGCGTGGCTTTCGTGCCTCAGACATTATTACTGCTCGACTGTATCGCGTTGTACAATTCACAATGGATAGAAGGGAAGCGATGTCGAAAGCGAGTTAAAAAAAGGCAGTTGCGTCTTGCCTGGTTGCGCTGTAATTTATTCTGGGCAGTGTCCTACGTACACTCACCAGAGCAGATGTTCTTCGCACAAATTGTTCACGAAATGAAAACCCACTCATCAATATGACACACTAAAGTTAAGTACAATGTACTTAATACGGTTCTTGGAATGAGTGAAAACTTATGCACTGCATTTAAGGGTTCTCGTCAGAAATCACAGGTGTCACACTCGCGCGATGTTATGTGCGTCCAGCGCACCATCACCGGAGAACGCGTCAAATTGCATCGGCGGGCTCCTCAACTTGACGCGTTCTCCGGCCCGTTTTTGTTTCCTTACTTGCTGTCACTTCCAGATTCGGGTCCATTTTGGACAGGCTCTGCCACATGTCGATGACGAGGGAGAACGGCCACCGTTGCTCGGGATGGGGCACGTTGCGCAGGTACCAGTACATGCGCATCCACCTGGCCACGGCCACGACGATCCTTGCGAGAAGAGCGGTGACCAGTACCGCCAGCACCACGGTCGTTTTCGGTGGGGAACCCGACGTGGTGGTCATGTTCTCATCTGGCGACATGGCGGATCCGACGTTCGTGGCTGCTGTTCCTGTCGGGACCGAAGCAGTTTGCTCTGTCGCGTTGTGTGCCTAGACGTAAAACTGTCGTTTTTTTTTTTTTTTTGTGACGCGCATACACCGCGTGGCGCTCCCTCGTGTTTCGTTCAGCGAAGCACCTTCTCCCCGAAACAAACAATGAAAGCCACACCGGGCGATGGTTGAGGCGAGGGGCAGCGACAATGGGGGCTATGCGGTTGCCTTATAGGTGTGAAGAGGAAGGCACCTTGGAAGAAAAATGCATGCACCTTCACTCTTGTGGCGATCCATCCGAAACATGGATCCTGCCGACAACAGGCTCCCGCATACGTTCGCTCCACTGAGCACTGATAAAGGGGAGACTCTCGTGTCGCGTGAGTCATCTTACCTCGTGGTGCACGGTCCTTCGATTTCTGCTGTCACGTATCTATGACTCATCACAGACCGAGCGGTTACTGCGAAGACCCGTTTTTCACGAAATAATGAACGTTTGCACGTGGTCGACGGTAGCCGCGAAAGGCTTGCACAGTAGTTGGCCCTCTGCACCGCTTAAGTCTTCCACAGTATCACATGAGTTATACGTCTTTTATTTGAACTAAAGAAGAGAATTTTTTCGAGGGGATTGTTTCTTTGTTAGACTCAACCAAATTAATCCAACAGCCAATTAGGACAAGGAAAGCATAGGGGACATTAATTGTTGTCTAACTTCAGTGCAGCCCTAAGGAATAGTCATTCTAGCGGAAACATAGAGCCAGAATGCAACCTTTCACTCATACTATATCTTGCAGTCTAGAATGTTTGGTGCGGTTTGCCAAATCATTTCGACCATTTCTACACGGCTATATCGAAAGGCTGTCCCCTGGCAATATAATTATATTCAGTTTTAACTGAAAAAAATATTTCAGAGCACATCATAACGCGCATAGGGGGGAATAGTAAACGTAGTGAGTTATTTGTGGAGCTTTCTCTATTATAAAAAAAAAAAAAAAAAACTAACTTGTTTCTGGCAGCTAACGTTCTTGTTACAAGTACCTGAAGATAAACGCGTTTATGACAGCAATATTACTGCCACCCATTGATAAGTACACACTAAAAAAATGTGTACCCTTATGGGCGTTTTTTGTGTCCGTAACTTAATCTCTACACCTTTGAAATATGATGTCTTAGTTAGCCAACCTACCCATACGAAAGTTGCTTGAATTGCTTCATATACTTCAGTGAGTGTTTTCCCAAATGGCACCCTCCACACTTAATAGGTACGACATCACAAACACGTGACAAGAAAACTGAGAACAGGACAGAGTGCTGAATTCAACTTCGTTGAAGTTGGCACTCTGTCCTGTGTCATTGCTCTCTTGTTACGTGTTTGTGCTGTCATACTTATAGACTATGCCTGCCAGAAAACGTTACTGAAACCCTAAATACGCTTCTGTCCGCTGTTACAGCACTATCTGTGATTCATTAGTTCACTCTTCTATAATTTGGATATCTGCCTCTAGCGTCGGCATGCATGGAAGAAGCACCAAAATGCTTTGCGGTAAGTTTCTAAAATATGAAGAAAAAAAAAACAGCGAATTGCGCGGAGTAGACTCGAACTCAAGTCCTACTAATTGGATGTCTACAGTTTCACCTCCTAGCCGCGCTGACTCTTTCCGTTTCCAGTTCATGACATTTATTTCAAGCACGAGCGAGTTTTGCTGTTGTACTTGAAAGAGCACAACAGCGAAACTGTATTGTGCTTGAAAGAGAGCGAGTAAAAAGCAGCACTTCTATATTATGAGTACATTACGTGAACATTATAACAATAGACAGCAAGATCACTCACTACATAGCAGCACGAGAGAAAGACATGGTGCCCACAAAGCATAAGTCATTGCATATGGAGAAAAAAAATACAGTACATTAAACAAACAGGTAAATAAACAAAGACAGCAACACCGATAACAACAGTTAGTTGAGGGGTAACAGCAGAGATACCGATGGGGATGAAGAGAGGCACACAGTAGACAAGCGCAGCGCTGACTTTCAATGCTTATTTTACCTGTGCACAGCTATTTAAACTGAACACTCGACAAACAAGCTCGAACGCACCTGCGTACAGATTCTTCTCAAAGCGCTATAGCCCTGGCACTTTTATCGAGGAAGGTAAGCTCTAAGTAAGGAAAAATAGACAACCACCCGTTTGTAGGACGAAGTCAAAAGGTTTCGTGCTACAAATGGGTGGCTGTCTATTTTCCCTTTCTTAAACCTTCCGTCACCTTGCGGGATTCCGCAGAACTGATTTGCAAGGTAAGCTCTTTTTCACACAAGACTACTGAGGGGCAGCTAATACAATTCTGACCCGCACGTGAGATGACATCTGCCTCGATGATTTCTCTTGTAAGAGTTGACTTAGATCGAGATAAAATATTTCACCCACAGTTTGGCTTGTGGCTGAACGAACAAGCCCAGACAACCGTTAAAACTCTACGAACGATACACACCTGCGTGAATGTTTACTTTAATCTTACGGTCAAATGATTCTACACTGGAGATTAGTCTTCCTCTGGGGCTCACATGTGGGATGATCCAGCCCTGATACAGGCCTGATGTGAGCCCGGCAGACTTCTTCCTGTTCCCAATGCTCAAGAAAAGCCTGAAAGGTCATCTTTTCGACGGTGTCCCCCCCACCCAACTGATCTGATAGCAGTCTCGGCAGCGCCCATTTATTTTCGATAAACCTCGTTAAATTGGGTTTGGTGCGACGTAATTTTCGTTAATTCGGGTTGAAAACAACATTGAACCCTATGCGTACCTGAAGGGGAATGGAAAGTTCTTTGTTAGATCGGAAATTTCGTAAAATCTGGTTTCGTTAGATCGAGTTTCAGCTGTATATTTTTCCGTGCCCAGTGTGTGCGGGGAGGGTCACAGCACTTGTGCCAGGCATGACTTCATTGCTGCACGTAACTTTAAGCATGTATGATGACTTAGTGGCTAAGGCGTTGCCCTGGTAAACGCGTGGTGGCGGGTTCAACTCTCCGCCTCGGTAACATTATGATGAGCTGCGAAAGGCAAGAAAGCCCGTGCACGTAGATTAAGGTGCATTGGTAACGAACCTCTCGTGGTCGTCGATTACGGAGTGTCTCATTATCGTATCGTGTTGTCGGCACAATAAACTGCAGTTTGAGTAATTAAACTGCAGTTTATTGCAGTTTACTTTACTACAATCAATGAAGGAAAAAACACGTCAAGACAAAGGGAAAGGCAACGGCGCAGCTTCGCCCTTTTTAGACTGTACCGGAGTAATGATTCAGCTAGCCTGAATGTGTACATTTCTGCAGTTATTTACATATTGCTTTCATTAGCATAGTTGATAGGTGGTATGCGCGTATTTCGTTATGCCCACATTAACAAACACAACGAATATTTGCTTCGCAGGGGACTGCCTTTATATTTCATAATGGTCGGTTTTTCTATCGAATCACCTTCAGAGGTTTTGTGTTTCTAAACGAGAACTTGTTGAAATACCAATAGACAAGGACGAATGCTGATCTTTTATTTATGTAGCGCTCGGCCAAAGCACGGCAACTGCAAGTTCGGCCATGTAGCGTACCTAGCTTCTTTGTTTGATAGCACTATTGCTATCAAACATGGCAAAGAAACGAAGCGCGCTGCATAACTGCATCGGTGGTAGAACCTCTTTCCACAGGGTGTTTATTTCCGTGTTGACCGAAAGATCTCTGTTAGTGGGCGAGCCTTATTTCGTTTCGAATCATATCGTTCTCTGCGTCATTTAGGACAGGACTTCTGCGGCCCGATGGCAGAAAGCAGGGTTAGGTTTTTCTTTTTGGTTAGCATCTTTAATAAAAAAAGAATTCTACAAAGAGCCACGCGATAGATGGCGCACCGCAGTCAATTGAAAATATATGCCTATGAATGCGTTCTAATGCAGTGCTCACACGTCCGCTGTAATGATGTTAAATAAAAGTTTATGGCATAATCGTACTAAGCCAATTCAGTAGGATCAATACAAAAAACACTGGACGCCTCAAAGAGTATAAGAGCTCGTTTCCCCCGCATGAAACGCTTGGATAACTAATAATACTTCGGGCGTTATAGCTCGGACCCCCTGTAAATGGCATATTAATTATACCGGTTCAGACGTGTGTAAAACGTTGATACATATACTCACGTATATACCCACATAACGTCTCTGGCACGACGATTTCTTGGAAAATGTAGCCCATCTTTCTTTGCCCTTGTATCCTCGGGTCTCAGAGTGCATGTGGTCGCGCACATGGCAGTTCAGTACGCGCCTCGACGCAGACTCTCGCTTTCGACCGAGTATACCGCTTGCCGGTGGTGGCGCTCTGTGGGCGTCGGATGAGTTGACAGGTGTCTTTCCACTGATTGCCTTTCAGTCATGCGGCGCATCACTTTTCGTCGGCAATCGAAGATAGCTCCTCTCGCTTCCGCTTTTTCGGAGGTTCATTGTATGGGTTTTAATGGAAACGTGCCCCACTGGCGTGACAGGCACCGTCAGCGCACGGCTGACTTCTCTTTGAGGTTTATCACCCGCACGTATACCTGTTGCGTAATCGTCAGTGAGCATGGAGTCAGGCACCTAGCTTGGTGATTTGTCATCGGACCGTCAAAGAAGCGGCGCGCCTTCTGACGGGCCGGTAGCGGCAGCCGCACGTCAGCCCGCTCGTCGCTCGCCTCACGTGGCCTTGGAACATGTAGCAGACAAGGCGCGCTTTCATTGTGCTTAGGAATGTATGTACAGTACTCACGGATTGAAATAGGGCTAAGTAATGCACATGTTTTCGTTTATATACCGTCTTCAGTTCGACTCGAACGTGTAGATCAGAGCCAACATTATCTTTAGAGACCAGATTCGTCGCGACATGACGTGGTTATCTCGAGCAATTGCACATACAAGTCATTCTACAAAAAAAAAAAAAAAAGAAAATTGACGTCACGTTTGAATACGTGAGTACTGTACTTAGGCGTGTGCTGTATCATAATGCAGCACACGCCTAAACAAAAGGTGACATAATTTTGGACAACGTAAGCAATGTAATTTCTCTATTGACTCTATAAAAGTTATACAGAGTGTTTATAACAGGCACGACAAGTTTGCTGAATGTATCGATTGATACCTTGGCTATTTACATGTGAACAGGCTAATAATAATTATATCTGGGGTTTTACGTCCCCAAACCACGATATGAGTATCAGAGACGCCGTAGTGGAGGGCTCCGTAAATTTCGATTAACTGGTGTTGTTTAACGTACGCTGACATATTACAGTATACAAGGGCCTGCAGCATTTCGCCTCCATCGAAATGCGACCGTCGCGGCCGCGATCGAACTCGCGACCTCCGGGTTAGTAGCCAAGCACCAAAGTCACTGCTCCACCATGGCGGACTTTTGAACAGGCTAGGCAGCGTTTTCGACGACCGAAAGTGATTCTGTCTGTGCACGTTATATTTTTGTACCGACACGAATCGCCATCACGGGACTGCTGCGTCGCTGCTGAATAATCAGAGTCTGGCACGGCTTTTGTGGGGTGTTCCGCAGTTTGGTAGACCTGCTCTAACTAAAAGAAAACAGGGAGAGAAATAAAAGATGAAATAACCAGCATCTGGTCATTACATATGTGGCGGTGTACTTTTCGTTGTCTTAGCGCAATAAAAATTCACCGACATTTATACGATACTGCCTAATGCAAATGCTGAGCGCAGCTGTTTAGGTATTTTGATTTTGCGATAAGTTGAGCAACTTCGCATGCGTCAAGGCGACGCGGCGCGGCGCGAGTGGGAGTACAGAATGCTCGGTTTTCGCGTCAGCCAGGCGTCAGACGCGGTGAACCTGGCGTCGCCAACTTGCGCCGCCGCTGGCTGACGCGAACGCTGCGCTGGTCTATAAAGGGTCCTTAAGAGTCCGCTAGAGCGTTCCACACACAACGTGTCTCTTCGACCAACGCACGTCTTCTTCCAAGCCTCGCAGGTCAACCCATGTTCTCGTGCCCGTGCGCTAGCATATCCAGCTTTTGTGGACACATCGGATGGATGGATGGATGCTATGAGCGTCCCCTTTGTAACGGGGCGGTGACATGTCTGCCACCAGGCTCGAAAAAAAAAAGCTTCCTTGTTTCATGTTGGCCTAATACCTTATCTACATTGATTAAATATATGTTATTATACCAAAAAAATATAAATTCACGGTCTATCTCTCTGCCTCTTAAGGCAGAAGGGCCTTATTTTTCCCCGATTATTTATTTTTGTTCTTTATCTCTACTTTTCGGATGGATGGATGGATGCTATGAGCGTCCCCTTTATAACGGGGCGGTGACATGTCTGCCACCAGGCTCGAAGGCGAAAAAAAGGAGAAAGAAGAAAAAAAGCTTCCTTGTTTCATGTTGTCCTAATGCCTTATCTACATTGATTAACTCTATGTTATTATACCAAAAAATATAAATTCACGGTCCATCTCTCTGCCTCTTAAGGCAGAATGACCTTTTTTTCCCAATTATTTATTTTTGTACTTTATCTCTACTTTTCTGCCACCAATACTCTAACCGTCTCTTACTTATTTCTATCGCGGACGTGTTCAGCTTTCCGTTGTTGTCCCTAAAACCCAAGGCTTCATGTAGACTCGTGCCCACACGTATACCTGGGTGAATATCGCCACATTCAATCAGTACATGTTCCATCGTTTCCTTAGTTCCCCCGCAGCATGTACATAGTTCTTCTTCGTTACTGAATCTCGCTTTATAACTACGCGTTCTCAGGCAGCCCGACCTTGCTTCAAACAGTAAAGCGCTTCCCCTTGAATTATCATAAAACCTTTCCCTCCTTATTTCGTTTTTTCCTTTTCGGTAGTTACTCAGAGCCGGCTTCTTTTCCATCGCTGTCATCCAATAAGTCCTCTCCGCCTCTCTGACCTTCCGCTTAATGCTCCTTGTTGCCATATCGCCCGCACTGCCAGCCGTATATTTACTGGTGAGCCTCCTAGTTCTTTTTCTCCACTGCGTGTCAACGCTTTTTCTATACAAATACCTGAAAACCTTCTCTGCCCATCTACTCTCCTTCATTTTCCTCAGCCTCTCTTCGAATCTCATTTTGCTCTGCGCTTCCCTCACTTCAAAGCCTGTCCATCCCCTATCACCCTTTACCGCCTCATTTGTCGTCTTCCCGTGAGCGCCCAGCGCGAGGCGGCCCACCGTCCTTTGATTTACATCCATTCCTGATTGCACCTCTGACTTCATGCACACCACTGAGTTCCCAAATGTAAGCCCCGGAACCATCACACCCTTCCACAGCCCTCGAAGCACCTCGTACCTATTGTATCCCCATAAAGCTCTGTGCTTCATAATTGCAGCATTCCTCTTTCCTTTTGCTACCGATGCTTTCTCTTGTACCTCCATATATCTATCCCCCTCATTTACCCATACTCCGAGGTACTTGTACTCGCTTACCCTCGGTATTTTTTGGCCCTGTATTAAGACCGTATGGTCTCCGTGATCATTGAATACCATCAATCCACACATCACAACCAGCGCCCCTGGCGGCCCCGGCGCGAAGCTAGCGTGTTTTCAATGGAACTGGCGAGTTTTTCCCGAATAATTAAGTGTAGAGGGTGAATGTTGAAAAACGCAGACAACAGAGCGCTTCTGGGAACCTAAACGCACGAGAGGACTGCAGCGATCATGTTGCAGTAAGCTTCAATTTTGTTCCCAGAGCAGTTAAAGATCGTACAATGGGAGTCTATGGAAACGGCGAAAAATGGGGCCTGTTTTTCGAGACAAAAACGGTCACTGTCGTAAAACTAAGCAAGTTATGTTAATGGTCAGGAAATCACATGTAGTCCTGACACTCAGCTTTCGTTTGAAGCCATTCTCAACTTGCCGCAATTGGCGTAACATTGTTCCCTAACGCGTTTCTTTAAGCGCGGTCGTTCAAATATTTGTGGTAAATTGATAAACCCTTGCCTACCACAGGCGACAAGGCGTCCACCGTGGCGGAGAGAGCTAATCGCTCAAGTTCAGAGCGCGGCATCACCGCTCCGTCATCGGTTCGATTCCTGGCAAAGGATCAGCACTTCTTTTTTCAGCCCGCGACTTAGTTCAACAGCTTCGCACAGGATGTCGCCGCCGAAAAAAAAAAAAAAAAGAGCTTTCGTTTCGGTTTCGGTTCTTGACTGTAATCTTGAGCTACCGTTTCTTTTTCTCTTTATTATATGACTTTCTTAGTGTATGTTTGAACACTCCACACGTATCCCATCGTTCAGATCTACATTTGTAATTCTTACTTTATTCTTTTATAAACGTCCTAAGGAACAGAACGCCCGATCAAGTTATGGTGAACAAAGCTCTTTCGAACTTTTGTACGCGTATTGTGGTGGAAACTTATTTCTCCCTTCTCAATGATGTCGTTACGATCTTCTCAGGTACCTACAATTCAGCAACGTAAAGGAAGCGAACTAAGCTTAAACAAGCGTGGCATAGTAATTAAATGACAAAGTTAGACGTTTTTGCAGTTGCGTTTTACTTTAGGGCTAACGCAAGTGTCCGTAGTAATCTTAACGAACGAAGGGGAATTTTTCGAGGGGTTCTTTTTTTTTGTTAGACACTACTAATGAAACCAACAGATAATTAAGCCAATCAAAGAATAGGACAAATTATTTGTTCTTTTTCAAACAGCAGTGCAATGATTTAACCCTAACTTAAATGAAATCAAAATCGCTATCTCGACAAGCATCAGCGGACGGCTCATATACCCTTCTACATGCTGCGTTCTCAACTCGAAGAGACTGTGCGAAATCCCCTTTCCTGCCTGGAGTGGCTGTGTTCTCTTACAGCACCATTTTGTAGAGTTACGCGAGACTGGATATAGAAGAGTTAGCTGCCAGCTATACTTCATGTGTTGCTATCGCACTCATTGCATCGTCCTTGCGGTGAAACTGGGATTTTTATTAATCTCTTGTCATATCTATCGCCCTACATGAGCGAAAAAAAAAAACAGCATGCCTTCTCCTTTAACATCACAAAGCACTGTGTGCTGCATCGGATAGGTCCGTGGTATATGACGTGTGTGGATCAAAGCTTTCGGGAAGTCCAGGGACTGGTGCTCCAAGTTACAAAACGAAAATCCTGTGATTCAGCAGCTTTTCGCACGCACTCGCAGCCCACCTCAACGTGCCGCAATAAGATGCCATTTTAAACATCTGTAAATGAAAATGTGCGCAGCATGTACTGGTTGCGCAAGGCTGGAATCGATAGCGGAGCTAGCGTTCGACCTAGCTTCTTCTAAGGTTTTGCTAGTAATACCAAGCTATTGCTAGAGGTGCAAAGTTTTTGCTAGTATAGTATTATAGGATATGGCTAGGCTTGGATAATCTATTCTTCTCAGGTTTCGGTCGGTTCCCCAGGCTACGCACTTGTTGCGTGGTTCTGAAGGGGAAATGTCGCGTCACTAGTAGTTACGTGATGGGATTTTAGTCACGTGAGAGAGAAAGTACATCTTTATTAGAGTCCAGTGCAGACGCTGAGGTTGCCCCGCGCGACCCGATTGTTCCGAAGTTTTTGGCGCCAACACGTCACGTCAATAGTTACTTGACGTTACGGGATTTTAGTGGCGAGAATAATTACGTGATTTTAGGTGATTTTTAGTCACGTGGCTAGTTGTTACGTGATTGTAGTCACATAAGTAGATGTGCGATGTTACATGATTTTGGGCACGCGACAATTGCAGGCCTGGTGTACAAAAAATTGTAGTCGCAGGAAACAACAGCCCATCATCGATATCACATATATTTTACGATCACGAGAAATTCACTTTCGTTGCTCGAAAGAGCAAGCGAAGCTGCACTCGTGCACTTTTTATCACGTTTCAAAATTGCTTGGGCTTCTACGATTTTTTCTGGATTTTTTTGTATGCTTCATTTGCTCTATTCTTTTTCCTGTCCTGGTGATATAAGAACGCATATATATTGCTGTAAGTTTGAAAATATAGTCAGTTGTAAGTTCAGTGCTGTGTGTGTTTTCCAGTGTCGTCCTCGTTCCTTGCGCTGTGAAACATCGAATTATGGTCTACAGCGCATTTTTGCAAACAGAAAGCAGCTGTTTTCACTTTTGCATTCCGTTCCTGCTCTTTGGAAGGTGGGGACACTTGCAAGGAGCGTTGCAAGGAGAGTTTGACCGTAGTATCTTTATAAAAATTGGGGGGACGCTTAAGCTTCACCTTTAGCTTCGCCTTTAGCTTCGCCTTTAAGAGGTGAACGCGATAGGGATATCCTGCCCCTAGTGCGCTCTTCTAACACTACGAGTGTTTAACAGAATGTGCGCACTAAGATGTGTGCCTTATGTAATGGGTAGCATGCTTTAAACCAGGGGCAATTATGCGCGAGAAACTTTTTCGAAGTTGCGATGCACCCACTACGTGGTCTTAAGGGAATATGCGCAGTAATGTGCGTGCCTTTTGTAATGGGTGGCTGTCTTTAAACCACCAAGTCGTTATGATATTGACATGGTGTGACGCCCGATGGCAATGTACGCTTGTACCACGCAATATTACTGCGATATTACATCTCGTACTGTGACACCTGTATACAGGACGCGTATTTTTGGGATGCATGAAAGTTACTTTCAGTGCAGCTCCAATCAGAGGCGTGGCTGTGTGGTAGAACACCTGCTTTCCACGCAGGCGGCCTGGGTTCGATTCTCACCCGGACTTAATATTTTTTATTATTTATTTTATTTGCAGCTTTTTCGATTTTTCGGTCACGGACAAGATGATGATTTTTCGCTCACAACCAACGGTGCCGACGCCGACGGCGGAATTTCTGCGATACGAGCTCTTTAACGCTATCGCGTTAATAGATATCGTATCACGGGCTAGCCGCCGCGCGCTGTGGCTGAAAGGGTTGGTCATCCGTGCTGGCTGTTTGCGCGCAATCGCTGGGGCCTGGGTTCGAATCCCAATGCGGTTTTTTCTTCTTTTTTGTCTCTCTCAGAACTGCTTATGTTTGCCGCGGTGGTACAGCGGTTACGGTGCTCAGCTGCTGACCCAAAGGGCACAGGTTTGACGACGGCTCCAGCATTTTTGAATGAGGCGAAAATGCTAGAGGCTCGTGTACTTGGTTTTAGATGCACGTTAACGAAGCTGAAGTGGTCGAAAATTCCGCAGCCCTCCTCTACGGCACGCTTCATAAACATATTATGGTTTGGGCACGTAGAACTCCAGCAATTATTATTACTAGTACAACGCTGCTGAAGATTTAGTTGCTTGTTTTTTCGCTGGAGCATTGCACCCAAGATATTTGCTGCAGTTTCGGTTTCGCTTTTGGAAATGGGGCAAGTAAGCTTCTAATGTTTTAGTTTTTATTACCACGCAACCCATTGCTTAATAACGAAGAAAAGGAACCCACATTTTAGTTAACCTCAACCATAAGAAGGCAATACAAAATGAAACCAAGGCAAGCATGAGGGTAGCCATTGATAATATAATGAAGCGTTTTAAAGAAGTACTCTACTATTAGAGACGACGCAGAAACGTAACCAGTAATAGTAGAACCAACGCAAAGCTTGTATTGTTGAATCGTCGCCTTTTTTCTACGGGAGCAGCGTTCTCTACTTCTGCAAGTAGTGATGCTCTTTTGCATTACATTTACTTCACCCCCGAAAAAGAGCCATCCTGGCTTAATGCGGACAGCGGCACAGTGACAGTGAGGCTTTAGCAGGTCCATATGCACAATATCATGCGTCGACATTGTTTGATTACAATAAGTCTCAAGCGACTTCACGGCATATATGAAGTACGAGGCTTGCTAGACCACACGGTACGGGCCGTGGTACTTGGGAAGAAGTTTTGTAGATCGACCGAGGCCACCTAGGAGTCCAGAGGAAAGGCCCGTAGCTAGGGGGTATGCCCCAAGGGCCCGCCTCCCCTCCCAAAAGTTTGACGGAGGCGGTGTTTTACCGACAAGAATAATGAGAATAGGGGTTTCTCTCAAACTGTCAAGGCCTTCAGCAAGTGCCCCCTCCCATTACCCTACCCCTCCCCCCCCCCCCCTCGCTGACTATCGCAGGCCGGCGGCGGGGACCGGTGTGCACGGAACAGACGGCGAAACGGTAGGCAAGAAGACTCGGAAGCGAGCGCGGCCGCGCGCGCCGTTGCCATAGCAACGACGGAGAGATCTTCAACCGGCTGCTTTGCTGCTGGCTTGCGTTTCCTTTCTTGAATTCTCGGCACTCGCCACTTTCCTATGAAGAATGCTGTCTCACGCTCATAACGTGCGTGCCATTTGTGACCTGGAAGTGCCGGGCACGCGGCGATAATGCAATCGAGAGGCATGCACGATATCAGGACTGTTTTTGTGAGGCGAAACGACACCCTTTCAACACGTTCTTTAGTGTACGCTGCTTTCCTGAAGAGCATAGGTAATTTCATGGGGAATATTAGCCGATTACACACTGGGCCTTTGTTGCCGCGACGCCACTTCACGCCGTTGAAAGAGTAATAAGAAGGAGTAACTAAGAGGGAAGTCTATGCATGGACACATGCATGTTGCTTTACTGATGATTTTCCCTTAACAGGTACCCATGTTAGCCGCAATGTACAACAGAGTGAATGAAAACAGCGAGGAAGAACACTTCAAAACTAACAAGCGCTTTTCGCTTTAGAGTTCTGCTTACCGATTCTATGAGCCAAGTATTCGACGCTCACTAGATTGCCCTCCGCACTGTGTTCCCGAGCCAAGCCTAATTACGGTTCATCAAACTAATGAACAGATTAAACTCGCCTTGCTTGTTCGCCTCACGTTTATGACTAACGTGTCGGTAATGCACCATATATATATATATATATATATATATATATATATATATATATATATATATATATATATATATATATATATATATATATATATATATATGTGTGTGTGTGTGTGTGTGTGTGTGTGTGTGTGTGTGTGTGTGTAGAGAATGCCTTGCGGGTAGCACTCACTAAAAAAAGAAAAGATGCCTTTACTAATGTTTCAGCCGTGACACCGCGTACGTAGGTCAGTGTCTTGCGAAGCCCATGCCACAGCCCAAACGTTATGGAATGCATTTTTTCCGGTTTTTGATGTGTGCTACCTGGAAGTTCATTCAATGTAGAAAGCGTCGCGCGCATGCGCCGTTGCTCGACATGTGTTCACTAGTAGTCGCGAAGGCAACGCCACCTCTCAACGTCAACTCCCTTTACTCTTTTATAAGCACAGAATAAATCGAGAATGCCTAATAACGTGCGGCTTAATTTTAAAGCATTTTTTTAGTACTAAATAGCAGCGTACTGCGTACAGCATTCTGCACATCTCATTCGTGCACTATGAGGTCTTGCCCGTCAGGCAACGCGACATGCCGTTGTGATTTTCACAGCGCAATTCAACAATACAAATCCTAATCATATGGTGAAAAATAAAAAGCTCGTTTATATCACTGTAATTCACAGCCAGAGTCTTGTGACACATTTCGGTCGGTTGTCAGTCCCTTTAAGAAAGCACATCGCGAATATATATAGTGATAGAGTAAGTATTTACTCTAAAAAGGCGTGACCTCACTCATGCTCACCTCATGTTCCACGATCCCAAATATTTGTGCATAAGTAAATATTGAGAAGGTTATTGTGTATACATATTTGAACTTTCTCACTATCAAGGAGGTAATTTCCGCGTCACTACAAAATCTGCCCTAAATGGTGGCTCTGCGCTGTACAGCACACGTGTGTGCTGCACAGCGCAGAGTTACCATTTAGGGCAGATTTAGGGCCTAATCTAAGAAAAAAATATATAATGTTATCAGATTGACAGGAATTCCATTCTTTGACCTATTTTCACTCAGAAAAAGCTGAGAGGGAATACCATGTCTAGAGGGTGTTTTCTAAAACGCGTGCATCTATGATAGCACTGTGCTATCTATGCGCATTAACCAGACTTCACACCTGTGTGCAGATATCCCTATTAATAAAGTCGAGGCTACATGTCAGTTATCGCTTCTTATGAAATATTATTAATTTTCCTTAGTCGCTTTTGCACGTATTTCTATTGCAACTTTTATGTTGCAGTAAAATTTAATATTGAATTATATATTTCTTACTATCTATTTTACTATGCTTTCCTTATCTACAATAGAGACAAAACTACCCGATACAGTGGAAGGCACTTTCAGGGTGGGCCTACACGTTTGAGCCAAAAAAGAATCCCAACCAGGAATATCATCGCAGCTTTGACATTCCTATCAAGCCAGAAGATTCCAGGACTCAATACGCGGCTGATATTTTGCATCATGAAGTACAAAAAAATCT
The DNA here is from genome assembly GCF_013339695.2 of Rhipicephalus sanguineus. Classification (NCBI taxonomy): domain Eukaryota; kingdom Metazoa; phylum Arthropoda; class Arachnida; order Ixodida; family Ixodidae; genus Rhipicephalus; species Rhipicephalus sanguineus. Next base: position 106,812,972 of record NC_051176.1, on the reverse strand, counting down.
CCGGTTTTGAAGACCCTCGAGCGGAGCTGTAATCATTCTATTCGACACGGGTCATTTTCCGTTGGGCTTTGAGAGGAAGAAGACTACTGCTTGAAAAGCAGTAGATATTAAGGGAAAAAGCAGATTGCGCTAGGCTTTATCTGGCTGAAGACTGGTATTTTTCAGTCATTGCTACGAGCGAAAAACTACTAATCAAAATTACTGTGCGCATAAACACCATCGTTCTCTTGAGGGAACATCCTGGAAAGAAAGGCTTAAGATTTCCTTTGGAACGCCTGCACATCTTCGTGCCAACAGAAGGAGCTCCACACACAACTGAAGAAATTTTCATATGCTGAGTGAACGAAAAAAGGGGGAATTAAAGGGTTCGCTTTTCTCTGATGTGTCTTGTGACCCGTTGTTGAGCAAGTCAAATGCATTTTGTATTCTACATCAGGAGTGATACAGAATAAAGAAGTGATTTTGAGAGATTATAGGAATAGTTTCTATATTATGTTGCATTAACAATCGTTGTTGTCAGCGCAAAAACGCCAAAATTCGCTCTTCTGAATTTCGTTGTGGTGATCAAAGTGGACGATTGGGCCAGTAGGTGATTCATGATCGACTTTGTGCTTGCTGAATTGCAAAGTTGAAAGAGACTGCGCCTACAGAACATGAAAGGAGAGCTTCAGGAGAGCTTCCAGCCCATTAGAGTAACCTAATGGTGTATCTGCGCCAACAGGATTCAAGACAATCACCTGCAGCATATGAGTCAGTCGACCGTGAGAAAAAAAGAGAAAAAAAGAAAGAAAAAGAAGAAATGCAATTAGGATAGATAAGTGCCTTTTTTAGCGGGATAGACGGCAGATCTAGAGATTATTACACAACACGTCAGTCGTATATGTTCTACTATACGTTCATTCCTTACAAAAAAACTAACCAAGTTCACATTTTCCGGTGTACAAGATCATCTTTCAACGACTGTATCATTTTTGCACACCCGCTTAGACGGCGCCAAGCTTGCGGTGGCAGCCACATTTAAATAAGAACTAAATGAAAACAAATAAAAACTATCTTTAACTTCCTTTTTTTTCACTCTCATTCCTAGCGTTCTCAAACTTATCCAGTTCTAACTTGAGGTAACGCAAGGGGAAACGAGCGTCACCCAAGTGGTACACCAAAGGAAATTCGGTTTATTATGCAACCACAATATCCTGTTCGTACCCAAACATAATGGTTTCCGCTAGCTGAAAAAAGAAACTCGGAAAGCAGCATGCTGCTCCAATATCCCACCGGTACGGCAGTGCAAGAACCTAAACAAACAAACAAATAAAAACACGATTCTCTTCATGCATCGCGGGCGCGTCTATAACGGCCAAATATTTGGCACGGCTCGTCTAGAAAAACTGCCATTTCATTGCCAGTCGTCGCCGTCGAGATAACGCCGACAAACAGCGCTCTCTTTTCTGCGCACCGAGGTGAAGCGACAGTCTCGGGGCGTGTGTACTGTTTCTTTTGATTCTGTTTTATTGAGTGCCGCGTCACTGCATACGTCATGGCGGGACTTTTGAATTCTTTAAGGTCGATACGCCACGTGGTGTCGTTCACGCGAACTAGGCCGCTGGTGTCAGCAGGGGGGCGATTTTGTACGCGTTCTATAGCATAGAACGGGGAGGAGGATCGAACAAAAGGAGGAGGGCGAGCCACACGTCATTGGTCGATGCTATACTGACGGTCAAGACGTGAGAATAGCCACAAAATCTGCATAGAATGGAGAGGAGGCGTTGGAACGGTCTCCGGCCCCACTCTATCGATAGAACGGATACAAAACAGTCTTCGCAAATGACTTGGATTGGATTGAAACGAATGCGGAGGAGTGGGCTACCCACGCATCTCTCTACCGCGCTGACAGTTTGCGAAAATGGCGTCTCCTTTATCGTTCATGCCGTTTCGTGTCTCCTGCGTGGCTGGTGAAGTCACGCACAAACGAAGCCCCGAGGTAGAAGATGCGTTTGAGGTGATGACTGAAGAGGCGGGCTTGGGTGACGGGGCCCTCGCTGTTCAGCGCGTCGGACAGCTCGCCCCACAGCCGACGCCTGTCCGCTGCCGTAAATTCGTGCGTAAACTCGCTAGCTCGTACGGCCAACTCTCGATGCTTTTCCGTAAACGAGAGCAGCAACTCTCACTGATTGTCGGGAACGCGCGGACCTAGTAAGTGCGTGTACTGCGCCATTTCGACAACTGAATAACGGTTCCAATCGTCGAGCCATTTGAATTTTACAAGTGCACAAATATAATACTAGAAGCACTGGATGAAACAGCGTGGTCGCCAGCGCCACTACCGAACGTATCATGAAACCAAGGAGGTAATGAAACTGCGACACCCCCTGGCGTTATGTCAAGACATTAACACAAGTTAATTGTTAAAGTCGCCGAGCTCTTCCACTTCAAGCTACGAAAAACAATGCCTCTGAATATTGATGTTCATTTAAAATAATTGTACATTTATTTATGCATTGGATATATTCCTGAATTCCCGAGCGCGCCTATTGGCTGTGTGCTCCCTCTCGTCCTTTTGTTCGATCCTCCTCCCCGTTCTATGCTAGAACGCGTACAAAATAGCCCCCCAGGGGGGCTATTTTGTACGCGTTCTGTCACAGAACGGAGGCGGGACCGAACGGAAGAACGAGAGGGAGCAACCAGCCAATAGCTAGCTAAGGAATTTGGGAATGTTTTCAGCGCACGAAAAAATATGAAATTGTTACAGCTGAACATTAATATTGTCTGACATTGTTTTTCAAGGCTTTAAATTGAAGAGCGTGATTGCTTTAACAATTTATTTATGTTCGCATCTTGACATAGCGCTAGGTGGTGTCACAGTTTCGAGAGACGGTTGATAGTGGCGATGGCTACCACGCTCTTCCAACCAATACTTCTAGTATTTGTCCACGTGTAGTAATATTTGAACAGCGCGAGCATTCGAACCGTTATTCAGAAGAAAGTGCCGCCAGAACTCCTCTTCAGTCATCACCTCAAACGCATCTTCTACCTTGGGGCTTCGTTTCTGCGTGACTACAGGAGCCACGCAGGCGACACGAAATGGCATGAACGAGAACGGAGACGCCATTTTCGCAAACTGTCTCAAAAGGGAGATGGCTGAATACCAGTCGGCGCGTGAAGCCGCTCTTCCTCTCCTCAGCCCACGCGCATACGTTTGGATCCAATCCAAGTCGTCCGGAGACCGTTTTGTATCCATTTTTGTTGACAGAACGGGGAGAGGAGGTCGACGGAACGAGGAGGTCTCCGGCCGTTCTGTGGCTGTCACGTGACCGTTCTATGGCTTTCTCAGGCTATTCTCACGTCTTGGACCGTCAAACAATACATATTAAATTTGAATTTGAATCGAGCCTCGACCAATCCCGTGCAGCTCACAGAACGCTCCACCTCCGTTCTGTGACAGAACGCTTACAAAATAGCACCCCAGGGCCCGTATTCTCAAAAGGCGACAATCGCAAAAGTATCGCCTTTGGTGCGCGCTGATTGGCTATTGAGCAAACCGGAAAAGTCAGGGCGCCATCTGGTAATTCCGCCGACGTCAATTTTGCGTCATGGTGCTCGACGGTGCTCTCGACATATTTGCAACAAACGAAGGCACCGTTAACCGTCGGTTCGTGGTGAAGTCTAGCATTTCAGTGACGTAGGCGGTAGCTTCTAGTATTCAATCCTCGGTGGATATACGCAGCATTTTTTACGCTGAAGCTTTCATCGAGCATTACCTTGGGGTGTCATCAGCACTCGTTCTTTGCCAGCGTGTGTTTTTTTTCGTGGTTTGAACGTCCCAGGAACATGAACCGTGCGTTGCTCGCGTGGCTTATCGCGAGCCGGCAGCATGTTGAGATCCTGAGACGATGTCGCTGCGGCGGCACGCTACAGCTGAACTCTCCGAGTACGCCGTGTTAAATTCTCAACGAAAATACGTTCCACGCAAAGTTGCATTCTTGAAATATTATACTGTGCATTAAATAATCGAACAAAAAAAGTTTGAAAGCACTTTCAACACGTCTTATACTTCAAGTAGCCACAGCCAAGCCGGCCAAGCCTGGCCACTGCGTAGAAGCAGCAGCACACGCTCGAAAACGCCGCACTCGGGTTGCTCTGCGCTCGTACGGTGCGCTCACTCCTGTGTTGTGAGACATTCGTTTCCGCAACGGCCAGTTGCAACAATGACGTCACAGGCAAGTGTTTTTTTACTTATTGAACGCATAAAATTCTACGTCACCAAACGCGATACTATCGCCTTTTGCGATCGTTTGAGAATACGGGCCCAGAAAATGTGCATATGAGGCATGCGTTGCGCTGTCACAAGAAGCGCGAGCAGGCACGAGGCATTGCAGACGCTAACACAGCGGTTCGCTGGCTCTCACAGTGGAAAGCTCCTTGGGGAAGTCTCTCTTTCGCTCTCTTCCGTCCCGGTTTGCCGGTTACGCCGACAACAGCGGCGACGCTGCTCAACGCAGGAACGGGCGCCTAAGAGCTGCGCTCTAAAACTGGTGGTCGATTCCACTGGCTGCTCATAGGGCAGGTTCTGTCTGTACACGAGGATGAATTCTTATTCCACAGGCCGACCTAGGGGAGTTTAGTGTTCGCTAACGTCATGCCGCACGAACGAAGCGTGCCACTTTTCCATTTGTGCCGTCGGTGCAATAGGTATGATCCAGCTATTCAAGGATGTGTGCATCACTCTCGCATTTAACCTACCGTATAAAGGACGCGTCTGCCTGGTGTTATGTTCCTCCTGAAATGCCCGTACATAAGTTTCCGCTTCCTCGCATAATGGCCATATCGGCTGCCAATATGACGTTTGATCAACATGTGAGTGGTTTCACTTCGTAGAAGTAGCGCGACGCTGAAAATACTGTGATATCTTGGGAAATGAAAACCGAGAAAATCGCGGGAGAAGTGATTTATCTTATTTACTGAAGTGCATAACTTAAAAAAAGTAAAGGGAAAGAAAGTTAAAGGGAAAAAAAGTATTAGCCGCAGGTGGGATTCGAACCTAGGCATTAGCATTATGAATGCGACGGTCTTACCAGCAAAACTTCTAAATAAATGTATACGTTATAGGGGAAGTAGTCCATGCGCTCAATGAAATGGAGAAGGAGGAGGAATAAACCATTGATAAAAAATGGGAGTGGGAATGGTTCATCGGCAGTTTATGGAACTAGCTTTCCCAGTTTGTACCATCTAAGTAGAATATATCTTGCAAGATTTAAAGATACCTGTCTGTGGTGTTCACAAACACCAACACTCAGCCACATAGCATGGGAGTGCACCCAGAGGCCCACACACATCGACAGCCCACACATCACTAAGCAACCACGCATGTTTCACAGGCAGTGGGAGGCATGGCTTGCGGACGAGGACAAGCAGAGCGAAATAGCTTTGCTTGACCAGGTCCAGCGAGCCGCTCGCGCCAGCGGAGCCCTGGACTGAGGGCCCGACCAAACTGCCTGCATTTAAATTTTCTTCTTTTTCTCTATAAAGTTTCCTCCTCCCCCTGCTGGCACCATTTATGTGAGGAAGAAACACTTACTGCGTACCAAAAATGAAGTGGAAGCGATAGCATGTGCGCTAAAGAAATCTGTGACGTCGGGTTTTATGTCAGTAACGTTACCTTTATTTAATTTTATAGGCTTGCGAACAGGGCGGCATTTTCAAGCCTCCTGGAATTTCATACGGCTCTACAATGGATTATGCATTGGAAATTTCAAGCTAGACTCGATGGGTTTCTTCTACATATGAATGTTTCTCAAATGTGTACTTGTGCCTAGTGGTAAGTCAGTGAAATTTAGGTGAAGTGTCGTTCCACCTTGCTCTCGCTGTGAAAAGTAGTATACTCTACGTTTGCGAACTTACTTTGAATTTGGCGCCTCATTACTGTTTCTTCTCCTTTGGGTAATTCAGCCGGACTGTCCACATAACGCGTATATTTTTTTTAATTTTTACATTGTCTTTCAGGTATGTAGGGGTACCCCCAAGTGCAGTGTGGTGCTCCAGATTGCTAGGGAGTTTGCTTTAAACCAAAAGTAATTCGTATTCATGCAAATATCTGATACCAGTTCACTTTTATTGGTTGAGAACCACTAAACAAAAAATTGGCCGCGTATCTGCGTGCTTCGCTCCAAATGTCTAAAGACGATAGAAGAGGCGCTGCGTCAGATATGGACGCCATCTGGCAATACGTCGGGAAACATGAGTGCTGTGTTGCGCGGGCTGGTAGTCCCGGCGCAGCAGCAGGCGAAGACCGGCGGTGACCAACGCGACCGGCGTGGACGCCGGCCAGCCCGAACACGTGGTTTGGCGCGAAGCGCCGAAGCAGAAGAAACGTCCGCACTCAACGAGTACTCTCCACACACTCTTTTGTTTACACGTCGCCTGGGTAAAACAGGAATGCCAGAGCGGAGCCCCATGGCATCCGTACAGTGCAATACAGAACCGAAACCGAAACACAACAATGAGCTCGTGCAGAGGGCACGAAGGAAGGCAAGTTTCAGCGCAGTCGCGTGTTCTTTAGAATTACGTATGTATGCATTTTCTATTAAAGGAACACACCACCTAATACTTACCTAGTGATGTTGCGCCTCAGATATGCGTAATGTTTGCTTTTTGATCGACAATGTACACAAGTATGAACCTAGTCAGCCGTTCAAGATGGCTGGCCCTTGGGCAAGTGGTTCAACTTTGGCAGATTGGCTGAATGGAGTGACGTGCCCACAAACAGAAAGACAGACAGACAGACCAAAATTTCTCCGTTTAAGTATCCCAAGAAAGACTATCGTCTTTAAAAAAATCACATAGATGATGCAGTATGCGCGCGTGAAGCGTGGCAACGAAGACACATGTGTCTTCGTTGCCACGCATCACGCGCGCATCAGCACTGCGTTCTCCCAAAAACCTTACTCATCAATAATCGCACGTGTGATCAACGAAACATGCACAACTTGACTCAATATTTGAGTGACAAGAGAGCTAACTAGGACTATTAACCTCGAGGACACGGGTTCGATTCCCGGCTCCGACGGCCGCATTTCGATAGGGTTGAAATGTAAAAAACACCCGTGTACTTAGATTTAGGTGCACGTTAACGAACTCCACGTGGTCGAAATTATTCCGAAGAGCCCGCTACGGTGTGCCTCATAAGACACTTTTGGCTGAGCGTCTCTTACGCTCAGCCCCGCGCAGATGTAACGTCCCGAGACAGTGCAGGGAAATGCATAGATTTCGCGTTTTTTTCTTACAAGCGCGTCTTGCTGAGACGCGGTCATTACGCCGGCTGCATAATGACGGCGAAACCAAGTGGATGCACCTTCACGCTCCGGGCAATCGACTTCACGAGCGGAGCGAGAGATGCGTTCTGCGTTCCGCTGCTCGCACGATCGTTCTGCGCACGCGCACTACAGTTCCTTCTAGGCGTTTGTGTGTAAATTGCTAGCCTACGTAAGTCTGACCGGAGCGGATCGTAAACGCTCAGCTAAAAGTGCCACTTTTGGCTCTATAACCACGATGTGGTCTTTAACCATATCGCGGTTGTCGCACGTACAGTCTCGCAAATTATTGTTAAAATAAGTGTGTCTTTCTAACAACTTAAAGTACTCTTTATTTTCCCTTGTTCCAGATTGCAAGATGCATGCGCGCGAACCTTGCCTCGAACATAACAGATCCGGCGTTGCGCACTTCTGCTCACCACGCAAGAAGCTGCGCGTTCTAAAACTTTCAAGCAGAGAGTGACAGAGCAGCTTAGACGCATCAGTCAATCAATACCTAGATAAATTATTACATCGTTGCAGAGGACATCGTTTATTCGCGTACAGTAGAAAGAGTCCACTGTTCGGGGCCGGACTTATCGCCTCAAAGATGACGCCGAGCAAGCCGATCACTGCGGTGGCACGAAGACCGCTGAAGACCGTGCTGGTGCACTGTTTTTTTTTTTTTTAACTGGCTCACTTTTCGGCGAACGCGTTCACTCACGATGTAACAGCCCTCGGGAACACGGCGCACAACAAGCGTAAAATTCTGTTCACCGGAATTCATATTACACACCGAGAAGCGAAACCCGAAAACATTTGAGTGGAGCGTATGTCAGCCGACGATCTTTAGAAGCGCGCTTTTCTGCAGCGACGTCAACGCCCCATTTTTACCGGGAGGCAATAATAAAATACATACTTTAATAACACTAAACTAAAAGACAAGCTAAAATACAATAATCGTTTCTTCGAGCGTCACAGTTGCTTAAATTAAATTTGGAGCAACATTCTGCTTCAATATAAGATGGGTACTCGTGGTGTATAAAAGTGATTTTTTCGAAATAACGGTTGTCATCTTCTTATTTATTTATTTATTTATTTAGTACGTACTGCTGCCTCAGTGAGGCTATTGCAGGAGTGGAATGAACAAACATAGGAACATTTATAAACGAGCTTCCATTAATTCTTTCAAAATTAGTGAACGCATGTATCCAGGTAATGAGTTCCAGGCTTCAATTTTTGACTTTGAGTCAGCGTGGTACAGTTATAGATATCGTTACACTTCAGGCGCCGCTGCCGTAACCGCCCTCATTGATGTCTCTCGCAATTTTTCCTGAACCACTGCTTGTCCATTCGCGGCGATCGAATAAACCTTGTCCACTTAAGCGGTACCGACCAAACGAGATATCTGTGTGTCCGCCCGTCCGCCCCTCTCTCATGTTAGACGAATTGCTATAGAGAAGTAAACGTATAACAAAACGAAAATTTTCTTCGCAGGGTTGGGTTTCAAACTCCCACTCTCAGAAGCCGAGTGTCTTACGCACGGGGCTAGGCACCCACGCTTGTAGAATGTGAATACATCTGAATCATATGAATGTATTGTGGCGGCGGTACAAAGCAAACTTAAAAGGAAAACAGTTCCTGCGTAGGCTTCGTTGAGGTATTTCGTGATGGTGGAATAAAAACCCTCTCTAGGTCAAGATGTAAAGCAGACATGGAAGTTTGTACACATCAGGAAAATTCCAACTTTGCGAAAATTTACTGCATAACACGCGTTTCGTTGGTCGCGGCTGCGCCTTCTGCGGGGCCTTCTAGACGTTGACGAACACTATACAAAGATGAGGACGCCGTGCTGATGCCACCCGACAACAATGCTCCAGGGAGGGCCACAACAAGACTCTGCGCTTCACTTAGACAACTCTCAATGTCGGTTCTGCGTGGAGCTTTTTAACTATACCAGATATAACCCTGAGAGTGCGCGTCACTTGTAGGCTTACAGAGACTCCCTGGTGGGATCCGTTCCCTGTTGGCGTGCACATTATTGCTGTTGTAGCAATTCCCGCTGTTCTATTTCGGCACAGCTGGGACGCTAGGAAATTGACTGAACAATTGGGTTAACGGTGACGGCTATCCGTTCACCCAAATTCTTCAGCATTTACGTACTCGTATATGTAAGCTATCCCTGATGATGATGATAATGATGATGAATATCTTTATCGGCATGTCATTAAGCAGTCACCTAACCTGTTCGTTACAATAAAGCATTGCCTCATCCTCTAGAGTCTAGCATCCTGGCTATTTTTTCCTTACTTTGTAGCAGCCCCTGTTTTTTCTTTCAATTGTTTTATATATTTTTGTACATTTATCTCCACCACTAACGACGGCTGTCCCATCAATTTCCTCCCTGATTTTTTTTTCACCGCCAGTATCAGCTCGCGCACGACAAAGTAAATTGGAGGTCATTAGGAAACGCCTTAACCCTGCAGCGGACATAAAATAGACTGATAAGGATGACGATTGTGACGTCATATTATATAGCCACTGCTACCAAATCATCATCCCTGTTTTGCTTGTTAGACCATCACATTTTTAGCTCTCATAGACGCTACAATACCAGATCCGCCGGTAGAAACAGCTTGTATGAATTGCATGACAAACTAACGACCGTTGGAGACATTTATTTGGCATTATGGCTCAGGCTGCGAAATTTGCCCGGAGCTGTTTGTAACAAAATAGGTGGAAATGCCCTTCGTCTAAGAACTAATCTTGCAAATCAGGTCGGCGAAAATTTAGTCATGAGAACTGCGTTGGCGAGGAGTCAGTCTCAGTTGTATTCCCTGCAAAGGCCTCAGCACTATTTCTAGTTGCAGCTGAAGCTCCTCCATGGGCACCAGGGACTCGACTCTGAAGTTTCTGAGGATGTGAGTCAACATAATTTTCTCCTCCAGCTGGGCAAACCTTTGGCCTAAGGAATAAAGAGACGAAAGGAATATTTCAATCAAATGATTGAGAACTGAATGCGTTCCTGCCATTACAGCGGCAGAACAGCGTGGCCTAAAGACATGTAGGCGTTAGAAAATGGCAGTTATATTCTATCCTTCAGCCTTGCTCTTCAGGGGACAAGTCGCATATATGGCGACCACAATAGCCGAGCAGCGTTCGCATGATAAGGCTTGTTCTTATTGTTACTTTTTATTTTTACATGTAAGTAGGCTACAATTTGCCCCTACTGGTGAACTATAAAAACCAATTCACTATATATATATATATATATATATATATATATATATATATATATATATATATATATATATATATATATATATATATACACACTTCTCTTTCTTATTATCCGCCACTAACAACGTACTCTAGATTATGTTGGCAACGTTGGCAGACATCAGTCGTGCCGTGCACTCACCAAGTACGAGAAGGAAGAGAACTTAATTACATTAACGTGTATTCGTTGCAATATGTCGGACTAGCTCCATGACTGTCTTCTACCCGAGTGCTTGGAGTACATCTACTACGTGTGTAGGCAGGATAACTGTGGATGTCTTATTGTTAGGTAATATCCATCCAGGTAAAACCCCTCCCGGATTATTGAAGAACAATGTTCGGAAGCTCTTAAACCTAAGTGCCACGTGTTCAGATATTTTGTAGCACACATTAATGGGCTCGTATCTAGAAGATGATGCTTGGTATTGGATCCATGCTAAGTAGACATGAACAAAAGGCCGATGGGCTTGTCAAGCTGCTTATGAAGCTTTCTTCCTCGGTCTTTTCATGTAGCCAAAGGGAAATAAATAAACTTCAAACTTCGCCACACCTTCACGTTAAATTTAGGTACTCAAATGTAGATTCTAAATGATGTAGTATAGTTGCTCAGTACACTTTTCCTACATCAGTAAACGAACACGAAGGAAACGTTCATAGCTTTGACAGTACCAAGGATTTTCTCTGTTTTCTCCCTTGTTCAGAGGCAGAGCCACAACAGTTTGTGAGGTTGAAATTGAAGGGAACCACAACGAACCTGTTTTGCTGGCAGGAAGGCGCGCATTTTGAGCTGTCTTTCATAAAGCTGCAGACAAGACGTAGCCTCAAACTTAAAATCTTTATTATTATTGCTCTGAACATTGACTGCAGCTATTACCGCATTAAAATTTGCGAAGTTACACTAGGCGCGAGTTCATGGCGCACGACTCGGTTAGGTGACGTCCAGGCACCCTCCTGTGTTCTTAGCCAATCTAATCGACTCTGTCATCAGTGAAGCAAAAATCATATGCCATCTTCGACAAATCGCTCCGGTGCGCACCGGGGCACCAAGGCGCTACGATGATTGGATGAAACGGTGCACCGGGGCGCCCCGGTGCGCACCGGTGCGATTTCATGAAGATGCCAATAGATTCAGCTCAAAGTACCGTTTTCTTCTGGTATTGCCGTTATTACAAATAGAAACCCTGGCATATGCACCTTTAGGCTTAGCTAGCAACACACGCCTGGAAAGGGCGGGAGAGTGCGCGTTTCTTGCGCAGGATGGCGTTGTACCGTGACTTGAATTAGAGTTACTTTATATGCTACCTTTAGGCAGCAGAGTTGCGCATAGGTCTGGCTAGCAACCACAGCTATGCGGTGAAGTCGTACTCCGTTTTGCAGGCGACATGCCTACCGTGTCGCCGATTAAATGTCTGGCGTGTCGAAGACTGGCGATAAACATTGACTATCGATTACTAGTGTTAATTTAGTTCCCTGCACGCCGGCGTCGAAAAATACAAAAACTGGCCCGAGCGTCAGCTTCTCCGCAATGCATGGTTGCTAGCGGCGTTTGGAAGACAGATGCGCAACTCTGCTACCTAAAGGTAGCATACACAGTAACTCTAACTTGAATAAGACATCCACGACAGTTAAGCAACTGTGTGTAGGCAGGATAACGCTGCCCGAAATCAGTTGCTGGCGCATCCTAGTAGGCACAGCTCCTTTGAGCGTAGGAACACTGAACATTGTGGTAGGGCCAATCACGTGCCAAAGAGAATGCTCGTGGAGTATTTTCTGTAGGGCCGATTTCGATGTGTCAGATCGCACACCCGCGTCATGTCGTTATGTTCATATGTATAGCACAGTTTAATGTATGTTCTGATGATCACGATCAATCTAGCTCGTTCTTTTTATTTCCGTTTTTTTAAGACGGGAAATATCATCCACACGACTCTAGCACCAAGCTGCAAGGGAAACTTATGCGTGTTTCTCAGAAAGGCGAAGTCATAGTGGGATGAAGGAAAAAAGAAAAGAATACTCACAAGGTACCTTATGCATTCGCCTAAGACGAGTCGAAGGTGAAAGTCATCCGGTGTGTCTATTTTACCGTGTACTTTGTATCACGCTTAAATTGTTTTCAGTCATGCGAACGCTGCAAAGGCGAAGCGAACGCGCTGCTCACGCTCCCAGTGCCGCGATGTGCACAGGTGGTCATGTGACTATTTGTACCATGCCCTGGCTTTGCCTCCGAGGGACCTTTCTCATGAGCCGTTTAAAGGGACACTATAGGCAAATAACTATGTCAGAGTGAAAGCTCAATGTATGACAACGTCTAAAACAGCAATATTATCAACAGCAGTGCCCTACTTACCGTGAAAATAAGCTAAATGTATCACGCGATGAGCGCCACTAGCGGGACATTTTGGAAGTGATGCCGATGACGTGAGAGAGTACGACTACAATTAATCACTCGTAATCAAACTAGCTGCAATAAAAAGGGAACCTTCCGCGCATCAGGAGACGTAATAAAATGCTGCTTGTTCGTTTCTGTTTGATTCATGGAAAAAAGAACCTCTTTGGCGTTGCCATGGGGAACGGCGCGCATGGTTCAAAGGTTCCGTTTTCGCCCAACTGGGCTCCGCCCGGCGCCCTGCTTCGCTCACGCGGTCGCGTGTCAGTGGTAGTTTCGGTATCGCGTACGGCCGCGTGTGTTTTGCGCGCTCATGAGAGTCGCTCTGACAGAAAGTTCGACAAAATGCCGCATGCATGTGATATTGCCGGATGCCCGAATGGTGCACGCCGCCAGTGCACGCCACCGCGCAGTAAACGCGGGCAACGTTGGGCACGGCAACAGCGGCATCTGGATTGACGCGAAAATTAATGTTGCGGTGTTTCATTATTGCTTATGGTTATTGCTTGTGGCTTGCTTATGGCATTATTGCTTCTGGCTCTATCGTTATCAACTACAGTTTTCTCGGAGAAAACATGTCACTGCAGTAAGGACTGACACGCTTTATGTGTCTTCGATATGGCAAGGGTCGATGGCGGTCGGGTCCACCTGAGCGCAGTCTTTCAAGTGTATCAGACGCTCTTAATGGGCTACATATCCCACAGCACATCTGCCCTATCTATCAATGGCTATCGTGGCTGCTCATACTGGAGAGCCTGCTCATATATCTCGATTTAGCACGCTTTATGTGCACGTTAAAGAATTTCAGGTGGTCAAAATAAATCCACAGTCTCCTTCTACGGCGCGCCTCATAATTATATACAGAGGTTTTGGCACGTAAAACGCCATTCTTTCATTTTAATTTTTAGAATGAGAAATAGAATACAGTTTCTCTAAATGAAGTTCCGCATAACAAAACACTCCAGTTCGGCTCTAGAATTAGCAACTGTTGGTCTCCCTCAGTGTTTTGAAGTATTAGTATGCGCCGAGAAAAACTTGGCGTACCGATGCAGTTCCGGGATCCAGCGGAGAAGGGGACAAAAGCGAAAGGGCTGACATTCCCGTTGCCCATGAACCTCTCTGGCAAGAATCTGTTCGGTTCCTTGTAGACTTTGGGGTGCCGATGCAAAAAGTAAATGGCACAGACTGCGACAGTTCCTTTCGGAATTGTGTACTTTCCTGCAATAAAGAGGGGTGGCCAAAAACGCACGTGTCAAGCTATACTTCAAACACGACAAGGTTCACAGAACGATGTAGACAGGAATTGGCCAACAGTGGGCCAACAAGGAAACTCTTAGCCCAGAGCGAATGTTTCAACAAGGAGCCTGTGCGTTCGGAAGCCCTGACGATAAGTAGTCACCCTGTTGAACCGTTGGCTCTGACTTCAGAAAGGTGAGTCGTCACCTGTTTGGACACCAAAAGCTATATGTTACGACTCAACCCTGACAGCATGCTGTAATGACAAATTACGTTTCCGGGTCAGTTGATCAGACTGTAAGAGCAAGTTGAAAATCTTCAGTTTAGTGGGATGCGTTGCTTTGGATTTGATGAGATTATCAATAAAATATACCCTGCAAGCCTTGGCGATACGTTTAGCAAATGTCTGAGCATAGCATCGTTACAGGGGCGTAGCCAAGGGGGGGGGGGGGTTGGGGGGGTTGAAACCCCCCTCCGAAATTTTTCAGTTTTGCTTGCGTATATAGGCACGCACACATACAAACACACGCACGAACATACATAAAGTATGGTTGAACCCCCCCCCCCCCCCGAAAAAAAGTTCTGGCTACGCCCCTGCATCGTTATGATGTAGCTCCAACAATTCAGAAGTCACATGCTCGTGATTCCAGGTTGATGCTTAACGCCAACCTGCAAGCAGAAGTGTAAGAATTGACACCGGGGCCTGGAGTTGAAAATCCAGGCCAAAAAAGTGCCGCTCTTATAAAATGCGGCCGCTTTCTCCTTTCTAGAGTTTTTGTATATGTCTTTTCAGCGCAACCGATCCATTTTTTAGCTTCTTCCCGACGGTCGGATCCTATTTGTGAAAGAAAAAAAGGTCATACACACTAAATGAAGCATGAAGTTCATGATCGCTGTTATACGCAGCATTGTATACAGCACACGTGACATTGTCCCCGTCGAGCTACATCGAAGCCAACATGAAACTGTTTTTCTGACTCTGTGAAGAGAAGAGACCGCTCAAACTGCGTTGAAGTTTCGGTGAGTGGTCATTGTTGGTTACATATATATACCAGCCACGGTGGTCTAGTGGTTATGATGCTCGACTACTGACCCAAAGATCGCGGGATCGAATCCCGGCCGCGGCGGCCGCATTTTCGATGCAGGCCGAAATGCATGAGGCCCGTGTACTTACATTTAAGTGCACGTTAAAGAACCCCAGGTGGTCAAAATTTCGGGAACCTTCCCTTACAGCGTCCCTCATAATCATGTCGTGGTTTTGGGACGTAAAACCCCAAGAATTATTATTATTGTTGGTTATACTATTGGTGTAACATCCTACAGGTTTCTGTATCATAGTGAAAAGTGCATGTTTGAATGCGCAGCATTATTTCGTGAGTCCGTCCCGGAAAACGTTGTCATTCTGTCACCAACGAAGCAACGGCCATGAGAGCACAAAGTCGTAGGCGGATAGATAGATAGATACCCTCAAAGTATCTTTGTTTCGCCAAGAAAATGCTTCGTACTTAAAAAGTTTGGGTGTCGCAGGGGAAGTAAAGCAGACTTCTCGCCGAAGGTAAGCTTGGGCCGATCCCGGGCCGAGGTCTTCTTTTTTGTCAGCTTCCAACTCGCAAGAAATGGCGTGCTACGTGACGCCATATGCCAAAAAGAATGTTCCGCTTTCGTCGCCTTGGCGACGAGAGCGCTGGCTGAAACTCCTAATGTTACAGATACAGAAATAACACAGAAACTAGACGGGGGGGGGGGGACGACTGTCGCCTTAGCTCAGTTGGAATAGCATCGCACGCGCCAATGTGTCGTTTGTAGGTTCGGTCCCCACCGGTGGCCAATTGTCTTTCGTCCACTTTAATTCCGTTTCCCTCTTTCTCATAATTACCACACTTAAATAAAAAACTGCGAACAACACCACATGTGCTTTCCGTGAATTCATTCATTCATTCATTCATTCATTCAAGATATCTCTAAAAGCCTTAAAAGACGGTATTACAATGAGGGAGATTGTTCGATCTGTTGGCTTCGGACGCCGCCATTAATTGGGCAAACGGCATTTCAGGAAAGCAAGTTTTACATTTGTGAAAAGGAACTATTTCTTCGCAATCACCACCACCGAGTGTCATGAATATTCGTAGTTACATTGAAAGAACGACGGCTTCGTTGCGATTTGGGAAGTCACTGTGAAGTCACAGGGTCTCTTTAGCCGAGGCTAGGGCCACAGGCGAAGGCTTATGGTCCGATAGATGCTCTTAATTCACTTGAACCACTCTTCTTTCACCCAACTCACTTTGATGTCTCTTAATTCACTTTACTGTGCGTTGATTCACACTAAAGCCACTTTATTCGTTCCTGATTCACACTATAGTGGCTCGATTCCCTCTTGATACACACGTAAGGTACTCGACTCTCTTTTGATTCACACTTATGTCAATTAACTTATTCTTGATTCTCACTTAATTCATTTGAGCCTCTCTTGATACACTTTAATGTACATTTATGTGTTCTCGGTTCACTTTAGTATACGTTGATTCACTCTAGAATCACTTTAATTAGCATTGATTCACTCTTGATTCACATTAATGTACGTTGATTCACTATGAATCTATTTTCAATTCGTTTTAATTTGTACTCCTAATCATTTGCGCCATTGCATTTGTGTCTAACGTCACGAGACTTTTGTACCATTCGTATTCACGATACCGCCGGACGTCGGACTTCTCGACCGATGAGACATATAAAGCTTTCGCCTTAATATAATGGTCGCACATAGTACTGCATTTCGTGTGCAATAGTTGTATACTACACCTAAACTAGTTATCAAGTTTAAAATATCCCCGGGGTTACGCATAGCCAAGAGCTTATTTTTGCTTCGTAAATTTAATGAATCAGGAGTAGCACACCGACACGTGCGCGCGCAGCCAGACATCCACACAGGCACGCACGTACGCGTATATATGGACGCACAGAGGGAAATATGCTAAATGCAGTGTACACAGCATCAGGCCTTATTACTCACCGATGTGCACGTCTTCATCTATATTCCGAGCGACAAGAGGAACTGGCGGGTAGAGACGAAGGGACTCCTGGAATAACGAATTGTAGAAAAAAGCAGTTACCAGGTAAGCCAGTTAAACGTAAAACCAATTATATAGCTGTATTCTGCTGCCATTCCATTTGGTCACTTGAGCGAAAAAACATGAAAGGAAACAAAGAGGTGTAGAGGAGTCAGTAGATTACAATTTGCAGGTTGAAATCGCTTTAACTTGGTTACCTATTGCACGCTCCGACATCTCTTAGGCAAGCTGGAACCGTAAATCAACCTTGTTACGTCACCTAACGCATTTCTTTAGGTTTCCTAAACGCACTAACGCTCTTTCTCTTAGCTTTAAGAGCAGATTGCACGCAAAGCCCACAAGCAGTTGGTTGCCTTTTTACCGTGTCAGACTGATTCATCATAGCAGCCACCTCATCCTAAAGTGCGTGCTGTCGCGATTTCCGCGCTGTAGGCAAGTCTCGGACGAAAGCGGTCGACTCTGCTTCGCTAAAGCGCACGTCCGTAGAAGCTAAAAGGCACCGACAACCAATCCCCCCCCCCCCCCCCCACCTTTTTTTTTTACACCCGCCATGGCGATCTAGTGGTTATGGTGCTCGACTGCTGACTCCCAGGTCGCGGGATCGAATCCCGGCCGCGGCGGCCGCATTTTCGATGGAGGCGAAAATGCTTGAGGCACGTGTATTTAGATTAAGGTGCACGTTAAAAAAACACCAGATGGTCAAAATTTCCGGAGACCTCCAGTACGGCGTCTCTCATAATGAAATCATGGTTTTGGGACGTTAAACCCCAATAATTATTACATAACCAATTTTATGGCACCTGTTTTCTTTAGCGCAACGGAAAGCTTACCGGTCAGAGTGTCTAATCACGAAATGGTAACGCGGAAAACGCCATGAAAGATTTATCCTCAGAATTTATCGACCTGCGCCAACTATGAAGTCGTACACACACAACACATGCTGCAAACAGTGGGAGGTGTGCGTGAGAGCGGTTCGTGTTTGTGCACGACGGTTCGCTGCGCATGCGTGCACGACGCGCGCATGCGCTGCCGCTCGTTATGCTGATATATATAGTTGCCGCGAAGGCAGCGCCGCTCCTCACCGTGCAACTCCTCTTACCTCGTAAGCAGCACAGAATAGAGCGGGGATGGATAATAATATGCAATCTGTAATTTCTAGCACTATTTAGGGTGCGCATGAAAGCGGCAGACTACGCACAGCAAAGTGAACGACTCCATAATCCAGCTTCAAGGCTCTTACGCTAGGCTGCATGACATACCGTTTTTTTGTGACTTTAAGTGCGATTTAAAAATATAAATCCTACTCAGACCTCGAAAAGGATGCTCGAATCTGTCACTATATTTCACGTTCTTTTCATTTCCACCAGGATCTAATCAACACGCTCTGTCCAGTTGTCAGTCCTTTTAAGGTTTCGAGCCTTAGACCCTAGCTGCCCGGTTGAATTTAAGCCTTTCACCAAAATCTCTTACTGCGTCCTTTCTCCGAGTGCGGTTTTTCCTTCGGTACCTTTGACACGTCTCTCCTGTCGCCAATACGTTTTTCAACGACGCCTACCTGCAACGTCCTCAGCTGTCTTTGTTTTATTCTTCTTCTCCTCCTTTGTCTTACCGGAGGTCCGTGCCATTTGCATGCGCTGCAGGCGCGGTAGGCAAGTCACACTTCAGTGGCGCGTAAGGCCGCCTGGAGCGTCACATTCGCGTGTGGCCTCACCGTTAGTGGCGGCCGAGAACTCTGTCCTTACACGGCGAGATAAACTGTTGCTTCCTTCGAGAAGTGCCGCGTCGCACGCACGCAAGTCTTTCTCTCTGGTTTCTCAACCCTCGAAAGGCAGGCAGCGAGAGGAAAGAAAAAAAATATGGCAAATACGTGCCGATCAGTGCCCCACCTCAAGGCCGTTACACGTGAGTGGCCTAAAATAATCCCCGACGCTGTTTCCCTGAACCCCCATGTCAGCTTTGAATTAGAGAAAGAAATGAACAAAAAAATTACCAATGCTTGATCGGGTGATCAGCTGACCGTGTAAAGTAACGTACGTTTTACATGAGCATTTCCACATCTTTGTTTTGCAATTAAAAATGATTTTTTAAAACTAACTCCACCAAATCACTACAGCGTCTTCGATGAGCACTCGCAGTTCGCCATTTGCGAAAGCACTATGCGTTCTGAAGTATGACTGCGGCGACGAATATGTGTTTTACTCACTATGGGACCAGAGGAAGTACTACACTAAAGAGAGAGAGAGAAAAAAAAACAGAATCACAACTATTACTACCACTAGAAAATTCTTGAAATGCATAGAAGTAAAGCTACATTCACTTGTATGACGCTCGTTGACAGCAGCTACAAAAAACTCAGGGACAACTATAACATGCTGTTGTGTCCGCCTCGGTGGTACAGTCGTTACGGTGCTCGGTGGCTGACCCGAAGGCTGCGATTTGTATTCCGGCGGCGGCGGTCGCAATTTGATGGAGGCGATATGCTTGAGACCCGTGTCCTGTGCGATGTCAGTGCATGTTAAGGAACACGAAAGGGTCAACATTTTCGGGGCTCTCCACTAGACCGGCCTCGTAATCATATCGTGGTTTTGGCACGTAAAACTCCAGATATTATTATATTGGTGCTCCTCGTCAGTTGATCAAAAACCGCGGCCGCTGTTTCCTATCTAAAGTAGTCGACGACCTCCTGCGATCCTGCTCGACCCACCACAAGTTCACTACAGTGTACCGCCCACAAACGAACGTCCTCACCAAACGCCTGACTTATATGCCTGCAATGTACGTCTTTGAGGACCACCGAGATTGGTATATCAACCTACCTTTTGTAACCTTTTCATACAACTGTGCTGTATCTATAACGGTACCCGTGGCTGCTAGACTTGGCCGGGAGTTTCATGATATCACTGCCACGGAAGCCCAATTGGTAAAGCACTGCACTAGTAGCACGGAGGATGCGGGTTACATCACCTGCTGCACGTTATATTTTCCTTCACTTTGAATGCGATTTCCCGAATTATTTACACATTTCAGGGAAGTACATTTATACGCCCATGTGTTTTCCCTACGTTAATCATCACTTAATATGGTCCTGAAAGACAAAACATCGGATCTGGTGGCCTATCCCTCCTCACCCTCGCCCTCGTCCTCACCCTGACTTCCCTGTCCCACCCTCTTGCTATACTGTACTATACATGGCTATGCTATGCGTTCTTCCTGTATCTTTCAGTCGCTTTGCAACGTGCTTGACAAATTGGACGAACGAACTCTTTCGGAAGAAAGAATCCTGCGCCACCGACAGGACTTAACGTCACAGAAGAAGGCTGTGCAGGCGCTAATGCGCTTTCTGCGTTCAACCGGTCTATCAGAACGACTCTGATAGGACGTCCTGCATGTGTGTGCATGTGGGCATTGTTTGTTTTGTTTTCTCACTCTCTCTCTGTCCTCTTTCCGACCCCTATATCCCCACCCCTGTGCAGGGTAGCAAACCGGTCACTCGCACCAGGTTAACCTCCCTGGCTCTTCCTTTTCATCTATTTCTCTCTCTCTTCCTTTTTTTCTATCTTTTTCTTTCTCTCCCTGCCATCGTCAGCCGGGCCCAAACTCGATGTCCAGGAATTCCTGCTGGGAACGGCCGTTCGTGCCACCCATGGACTGGCGGGCTGGGCACTGAAAATTTCGCATGATTCGGTAGCCGGGATCGCTTCCACGCCGCCTGCAGTCGGTCGACCGACTGTGCTTGTTTTTGCGCTCTCTGTACTCGGTATCCTTCTCTCATCGCCGCCGTTTGGACCCGGCAACTTCGGTACGGTAGTCAGTGTCGGATCGCAGCCGTTGCATTCGCTCGCGAGCGGCAGTGCGACGGGCTTCCCGACAAGCGGCTTCTTCCTCGGGGGTAGTGTACTTCTTCGGCCGCCCCATGTTCGGTGACGCGTTCGGCGAGCACACTCCGGGAATTCTGTCGCCGACGCGGCGACACTGCGCTATATCCTCCGAGTGACGTCATGGCTAAGCTGCACCCACGCATCTTAAGTATGACGCTTATGGGATTGTGGACAGATGACGCTGTACATTTTGAATATCCCCTATTGTCTCTATATTAGTGTTGAATTGTAGTGCACTTTTTTACTATAATATTTTCTAACTTAATATGTGCAGATACGCCTTCCTTTGTACTGAGCAGAACAGTGGCGCCGCCTTGCCTTGACGCATGATCCGATGCTCATCAGCGGCAGCATGAAAGTTATCTGAGGGCCTAGCGGCACTTGCCGACGAGTTCGAGAAGTACGAGAAGCGCCTGGCTCGCGAGGCGGTAAAGGAACTTCACCTGACGACGAGCGTTCGGAAAACTTATTCTACCGGCTTTTTATATTCGAAAACGGTTGAAAATGTCAAATTGAAGGTAAAATGTCAAATTACTAGAAACAAAATGAAGGAAAATGTAAAGATAAGTAGACACAGCTGCTTTGAAGCTGGCGACGAGAGCTTTTCCTCATCCCTGGTAAAAGTTTCGTTCGATCCGGACTCCGAACATCCAGCAGGCGTCAGGAGTCCCTTAGCAGGCACATAGTCTGTTGGGAAGAACTCACGGTAAGCCGATATCTCTTACAAAAGGAGGCACCGGACACGAGCAAAGAATCGAATGGTGCTCTGGGCACCTCCAAGGTGATGTGAATCGTGGCTGAATGATCAATGACAGCTGAAATGGTCGCCGCTGTTGACGTGTAGCTTGACAATCCGCTACCAACCCTGAGTGCCTCTCCCTGAGCATTTTTGATTTTGCGTATGCTGCGTTTACAGGTGTTTGTCAGTAACGGTAAGGTGTACCGCAGCTGCCCGAGAAACAGCGTCCTGTGTAGTAGCAAGATAGCGTGCACTGACGTACTACACGTTTTGCCAACTTAAGGAACACTACGGTGTGTCTAGATCTGACAAATAGGCCCACCGTAACTTTGCACAAAGACCTCATGTGTAGCTAGCAACAGATTCAACGGTGCATTCGGCCACTAAGGGTGACCGATTCAAGAACGTCAAGCATGGTCTCATGAGAAACGTTGTCATAAGTTCGTTTGACATCTCAATATGGCGCGACAGATAACCGACTCCTCATTTTTCTGGTGTTGAACGTAAGTTACCAGATCGATGTCGTATTCAATGGAGCAATGAAGGCATCGAGAACCGACCACAGCATCTGGACATTATAGCATTACAAGAACTGCTCTAGTATAGCAATGATATTTTGCATCATCAGATTTCCTACAGAACAAGCCAGCACTATTGGGCGGTGTGCCACGAGCGCTAGGGGGGATTTTCCAGGTTTTAGAAGTGGAACGAAACGGCCTGCTTTCAAATCTTCAGGGACTTGACCACCTCGCCGGAATTCGTCGAATGTATACAGCAGATTGATTTATGCCAGCTCGCCGAGGTTTCATAACATGTGGTATAATATGCAGTTTTGTACAGTTGATGAAAACTGATTACAGAACGCAAAAGCCGCATCCAGCTCCTCACTCAGTAGGGTAAGAGGCAGGTCCATTCGTGAGTTCAAGGAATGTGCCGCGTTATTAGCAGCAAGGGCTCCTGTTCTAGTTGATTGGGCCGCATTCTTCCTACAGAATTCTTCCATTGGAAATGCGCCAGGCTTTGGACGGAAAACGTTTTTCAGGAAATATGCTCTGGCGTCGCACGTACGGTTCTCCACATTTGAGATAGAATTTTTGTTTGTCTAGAGACTCACAAAACTTCGCCCGTCGTTAAGGTTGCGGAATAGCAACGCTATACGCTGGATATTCTTTTGCAAGCGCCTGGCTGTCCTGATAGTATAAATGGCTTTTGTTCATTGCCAACCTTGCTCAGCATGTCGACGAATCCTAAGGAGTCACTCCATACTACACGTCGGTTTCCCAGTGCTTTGAAGAGGATGTCAGCGTGCGCATCGCAGCCTGCGCTGCTTCCTTAATTAATCGTTTGCTCTAGGCCAGAGGACGAGCCGTTGTGATAAGTGTCTTCAATGTCGATTTTTAACGTAGACTAATCATCTGTTCAGATTGTGTTTGGTGGATGACACCTAGCCGAGCCTTTGATCTTAAGATAACTGGGATTATGACCACTCCCATGTGTCTCAATGCCTAAAAACCGCTTAACACGTGTGGCAAAGCGACGTGATGCAATCGTCAAGTCCGAGCAGCTGTTCTACGTTGAGCCCTGTAGAACTGCAGGGATTTCATCACGGACAGTTCATGATCGCACACGAATTAAGCCAGTCGTGTTCCCGTTGCGTTAAATTTTGAGCTTCCCCAGATAGGGTGGTGGGCATTATAGTCCCCTGTAACAATAAATGGGCCAGGGTTTCGTGCCAGTACGTTATACAGTATTTTTCTATCGAATGGGGCTGAGGGGGACAGGTACGTGCATACAAAGGGGGCACTTTTCTTCTTCACAACCTGGCTAGCATATTGGTTGTGATCATGAGGTGGTACAGGCTGAATGATGTAGGCAAGCTCGCAACCAATATACACCAGCGCCTTGTTATTTTCATTGCAGATTGAAGACATGATTGATTCGTAGCCGGATAGCCTGATTGCGTTTGTTAACGTCGGTTCCCAGAAAATACATAGTGACAAAAATCAGGAATCTTATTATATCTTGCTAAAGTAGTGTTCAAAGGCAGAAAATGGTAGTACTGAACAATCGAATTTAGTATATTCCCGATTTCATCACATATAAAAACTAAAAAAAAAACAGATAGCGTTACTCTCTTCATTTATCAACGTCAACAAAATATATTTTGAAATCTGTAAGGGGGTGAAAATTTGCGCCTCACCCTAACGCACTATCATCCCTAAAAATTTCGTGAATGTAAAGGTTCGTTGCAACATTTTTTGAGCAGATTACACAATTTCCAGTGTGAAGAGAGTACTAGCATGTGCCCTGTGAACTCTCCTGCGCATGTGACAAGGCCACTCGTACTGTGAAATCTGTAAGGGGGTGCAGGCAAGCTCGATAAGCTGTAATGTAAGATATTTTGCTGGCGTACACTTATAACAACTCGTGTTTCGTTGCCAAAAATAGGTTCTCTAGAACGCTTGTAGTTGCTTTTGTTACTAGAATTGCTGCTGCCACACGAAGGGGCCGCTATACGTGGATCTATGGGCAACAGAGCGAACGTTGTTATCGACCTTCGGACACTTCGACCACTGGATGTGCCCCAGCAGCCACATTAAGTGTTTGGTGTTCCTTGTATTCGCGACGACATTGGAAATGAAGCCTCAACGTGTTTGTTTGCATAAAGAGTAGCGTCTGATTTCAACTGAACAGCAATCAAACGCAATACCATCTCTATATAGACAGGGCGTTTCAAGAAATGTCTCCAAAATCGTCAAAAATCAGGAAAATGCGATATTTGCTCACTGCCTTCACAAATGCTTCTTCTGTAGTGGCAGTCATCTTAAGATGGTTAAAGACATCATTTGGGACAGTAATTAGGAAAGCTAAATTAATTAACTTTTTAATTAGTGGAGTTAGGCGGTTATGTCAAATGGGAGAATTGAAGTTCTCCATGCGAAGAACCCATCGCAGCTTTGAGATATAGAAAAAGTGGCCTCTAGTAATTATTGTAATGAAATTCAACCAAATTCAACGGCGAAACCGAAGCCGAAGCACCGATGAGCGCAGCAAGCAGACGACCAGAATGACGTCACTGTTCAAGACAACGATTACAGACGTGTAGGACGCTCACTCATTCTGGACGTCTGAGAAGAATATGGCACTGGCGCTCTTCCGCATTTTGGTTTCGGTTTCGCAGCTAAACTTCGGTGAACTTCATTACTCAGCAATTATTAGTAGAGGCAGCTTTTTTCGAAATCTCAAAGCTGCAACGGTTTCTCCGTGTGAAGCACTTGAATTCTCCCATTTGACATAACCGCCTAACTCCACTAATTAGAAAGTTGATTAATATAACTTTCTTAATTACTGCCCCAAATTATGTCTTTAGCTACCTTGATATGCCTGCGGCTACAGAAGAAGCAATTGTGAAGGCGTGGCCCCTTATCGCCTTTCCCTGATATTTGAAGATTTTGGACACATTTCTTGAAACGCCCTGTATGAAAAGAAAGGTCACAGTGAATACTCTGGTACACCTTACTTACCTTTATAACGCAGTCTAGATATTTCAATTTTTTTATGTCTTCAACCGTAACGCTCCTCTGCTTGTCGTCCGCGAAAACTGCGTCAATTTCAGCGTGAACTTTGTCTTGTGCTTCGGGATGATGGCCCAGCAAATACAGGGTGTATGATGTCGCTGTGGCCGTTGTGTCAAAACCCTGGAAGAGCATTGAAAGAACACAGGATACTGCACACCCGTTGACTTGAATTTGTCACGGCACCTTTTGTCTTCGGAAGCTTTTTTCATGGGCAACGCAACTGAACAAAAACTTAATCGTTTCAGAGAAAATATTACGGCTTACACCAATGAAAAATGTTGCAACTTCTTCGGCGACTTCCTGCTCCGTTAGCGTTTTTTCATCAATATGCATATGAAGCAGAATATCCAGGAAACTTTTTCTTGAAGCACAGCCGGCTTCTCCTGAAATATATTGTGCTTTCCGTTGTTGAATAATCTAAAAGAACAAGGGGAAGTAAAGCGTGCTTTTTACATCTCGTTTCTTGTTGTGCCATTGCGGTCACAACCCATGTGCATTCTTATACTTATGCGAATGGTATTCACATTCACGGGCTACGTAAATAGGCATGTCAGAAAATTCAGTGCACCTACCTTCTCATTGTACTGTCGAATGTAGCGCGCCTTCTTCAAGAAACTCTTTCCTTCTTTAGTCATATAATACACAGTATCGGACCAGTGGAACACCTTGAGAACTCGGGATATGATGCTGGCAGCCAGGCTATACAATAGGCAGCATTGTTATTCACCTGTAGATGCCTTTAAGCAACGAGTGAACACTTACTCGTCAGTTGTGTGAAGTAGCTTTTTGTTTGTGACTTCTTCTTCGTTAATGTTGACGCCCATTGCAGTTTCTGTCAGACATGAGTTATCAGAGGCATTAGAAGAAAAAAAAGCAAAGCTTCGCTGATGTCAAGCGTCGCCCGTGGGGGATGGGTTGCTTCAAGTGCGACTGGGGGAGGTATATCGCAGCCCAACTCAGGCAGCAGAGTGAATCCTTGCGCGGGGAGCCCGAGGTACGCGAATTGCGCTTCCCGGTGAATTTGAGCCAATTCGTCGCAGGTCAGTAAGGATAGCAGTATATCGAACCCTATCAGATTTGGCGCATTGAGGGGTACCCAATATAGTGCGATAAATTTGACGGAGCATGGTCTCAAGCTTCGATTTGCGTAACCGCCGCAGGGCATATCCCGATCCACTTCATTCTATGACGAGGCGCGAGGCAGCCCTGTTGAGGCGGGCCTAAACTCACTCTTTACTACCCTCCCCACATTCAGCACAACATACAAGGCAAGGAAGGGTCTCCCGCATGCCTGGCATGAGGTGGCTTTCCGGATAACGCCCACGTTCTGTGGGATTGTTCATGCAGCCAGGGGCGGGAGCCACGGACACATACCTACTAACCTAAGACCTGCGACCCTGAAGGAGTGGCTTACGGACTCCTCCACAGACATCATGAAGGCACTACTCCAACACTTGAAACTTCTAGGCCTGTGTGATGGCTAGGTCCTGCTTCTTTTAGTGGACCCGGACTGGGGTTCGTTTTCCTTTAATAAAGTTGTTCTCTCTCTCTCTCTCTCTCTCGCGGATGTCAAAATATCAGAGATGAAATATATTCCATTAGCAATATGGACAGCATAGACAAGTAAATCTGTTGCGACTAATTAACAAAAACTTGTTAAATATTTTTTTTTAATTCTTGACTTAAAGGCAATTGTTTATATGAGAAAGTTCTAGTGCATGACAATTAATGGCACACCCATTTTTTAGAAATCACAAAAGCTGCGCGTGATTAGAGATATTATTAATCGAATTTAAGGGCGATATCGAAACTGATCGCGCCCGGGGCGCACGAAACGCGACCACTCTCTTACGTCAGACCGGAACTACCCGTGTCAAGGAAGTGAAGAAATTTAAATGAAGGCGCGTCGTGGCCGTATGTGTTCGGCAAAAGAGGCAAGTCATCTCACTAAAACTTTATAAACAACTGTCTTCACGTCAGTATTTAACAAGTTAATCAACGAGTTTTTGATAATTAGTGGCAACAGTGTCATTTCAGCTGCCGCGAAGTATTTCCGCCTCGACGTAGAGTTCGTGTGCGAAAACAACAGGAATATTGCCGTCATAGGATTTTTAGAAAAAATGTGTATTGTCGAAAAATGAAAGTATTATATATACTACACGTTATATATATATATATATATATATATATATATATATATATATATATATATATATATATATATATATATATATATATATATATATATATATATATATATATATATATATATATATATACACGTTTGTTTTCTTCTCCAACTAGATATTCCTGCATTTGCGCATGCCTATATGTATCTGGATCTGGACGCACACAGCTTGCGGTGATTAGTATAGCCCTATGATTACTGCTTCAGTACGTCGCCCCAAGCTTATCTAGTCAAATGTGGCGGCGCATGACGCAACGTGTCATGAGCCGCCCCATGGGGCGAATCCGGTGGGATCAACTCGCGCACTGCGGAATGTATCTACTGTCTTGGTGCCGCACTTTGTAAGTCTTTTGCACCGATTCTACTCTCATTTCCATTAATTATTCCTGTCACCATGTCGCTTCTCCCTGCAAGAGCGGGGGCACACTGTCATTCGAGCAGGGGACAGACAGAGAAACAGAATGAAAATAATTATAACTCGATGCTTAACCTAAAAAAAAAGGAAGAAAACAAGAAAACCAAAAAAGCCTAGACGACCGTAATCTTTGACCTAGGTGTCTGGTACTGCCTCTCACACCTCGGCGCTCGTGTGCCATGGTGTATTCCTCAACTTTGTGTGGTTAGCATTGTGTTTCGTCGCACAGCCGAAGCGGATCTCAGAGGCCAAGTAGAAAGATGCGTGTGGTTGAGATCTGCTCCGCCAGTGGCCGCAACGATCCCACCTGCTCATAAGAAAACCATGTGCTCTTTTAATGAACTCATTCAATCAATTTTTAATAATTGTTCAGACTGTTAATTGTCCTTATCAGAGCATAAGTAAACTTATGCTCCGATGACATATGTATCAAATCTAACTCTTAGTTATTCAGGAAATGTACATCCAGCCAAAACAAACGATAACAGGCAACGATGAAGAAGACAGGAAACAAGAAAAAAAAATCGAAACGACCGCAGTGCTTGACCTAGGTGTACTGGCTCTCACACCTCGGCGTTCGTGTGCTCCGGGGTGTGAGATCTTCACTGTTTTCTGTGATCGATTGTTTTGGCTGGATATGCATTTTCTCAATGCAATGCACCAATTAGGCCAACAACGTGTTATACTAGAGTAACTCTTAAAGCGGCCCTGCAACAATTTCGCAGCATGGTCAGAAAACGCTGCCAATCGGTAGTCGAGGCTCCTGAGAACACGCGAGCCAATCATTATAGCGCAGCACGTGGCCTGGAATTTAAATTAATCTCAAAGTCAGCCAGCTTCAATGTCAGCTAGCTTCTTTCTACAAGTGATGCCATATACCTAAATTCACGTCCATTGGCTGATTTGAGCATCACGAGCTGCATAGTTGCCGTGGCCGCCGCGGGAGGCCTCCACGTGCCCCCGCGCTCGCTCGCCATCGCACTGAAAGTAAGCCGCGCGTTCAGAAAAAAAAGGGGGGCTCAAGGTTATAACGCGCGCGTGACGTTTCTTCTTTCCTCTGCTATCCCTCACTGCTTAGCTTCGAGTGCGCTCGTGGGAACGACAGAAGAGAGAAAGCAATTACAGCGTGCGAGAAATCTCTGCAACTCCGCTCGTACTGGACGGATTCTAAAAATTTTTGTGGTGGTCGATTCGTTAGGCAATAAACTCCTTTAATAAAGCCATTCGACGGTTTCTTGGAAAAGTGTTGCAGGGCCCTTTTAACAGCCAGCCTTATTTTTTAGAAGACTTTTTCTGAACATTCGGAAAACCGGAAGTAAATGCTCTGCCGGAAGCGCTTGGAAGAGAAACAAGAGTGTCTCTCGTTACTCGCGCCACTAGAAAGGTGCAAGTAAACAACGAGTGCTCATCAGTTCATCCGCAGCGTTAGAAGACCTCAAAATTAACTGTCACATTGCAAGTTGTGTTCTGGCTTTCACTTTAGTGAGTGAGGCAACTTTATTGTCTACGTAGATTTCTGTACCCATGGTTCGTTGAGAGTGTGATTATTTTGAGAGGCACACAATATATAGAAGCGGTTGGTAGTGTCCGAAATCCAAAGACTTTTCTTGTGATGCAGCTTAAGTAATCCTGAATCAGTGCATAGACGGACGCATATGGCTTCCTGCTTGGTGGGGGGAGGGGGGAGGTGAGTCAGTGTGGCTATGCTGACCATTTTTTACTCACCGAAAAGCATGCCAAAAGCTGCAAGCCGCAGAATAGGAAGTATGTCGAAAGGCCTTCCCCCCAGTTGCATCAGCTTGTCAAGGACTTCTTTCGTTCGTCGATTCATAATGTGCACGTAGTTGTCCAATATCTTGAAGTGAAATGCGGGAGTAAGTATTTTTCTACGTGTTCTCCAAATTTCCTTGTCACTGCGGTGAAAAAAGAAAGCGGAAGTGTACAGAAGACACTATGTTCGTGATGAATACTCCCAATTATTCACCACTGATCTATTTATTCACCTTGTCAGAACACCATTTCCCATCCATGGTTTCATCATGCGATATATGAACGACTTATTAAGGTTCACATTACTTGACAGAATCGTCTGGAAGAAAGATTATAGATTTGTAGTTGAACGGACAACTCGCCGCATTCAAGCTTCTACAATCACTAGAAAGCGTCGGGCCTGTTCTGTCTTACCTTTGGGGAATAAAACCAGAGACACTCAGCGCTAGAGAACGACACCGCTGTAGATTATCACTCGCTCGGCGCGATGTTGAACTGAAGTCTTTATTCGTCGTCAATGTCGTCATCCTGTTTACATTGACCGCAGTTCAAAGCATTCTCCCAGCGGCTTCTGCTTACCCCTTCCTTATATTAATCGCCACATTATTATCTGTCGCACTCGATAGCCTTTATCGGCCATTTATGTGCCAGCATTTATCTGCCCTCAACTAGAACTCCAGATACACCACTACGTTTTAGAATGATCCATATCACCGTCTCCCTATTTCCCAAGTTAGCTGCTTGCAGATCAACGCGGGAAAGGCGTACCCTTGGTATGGCCTGCTCCGTACTAGTCTGCAAACAATTTTGCCTGCCCTCGTCCTGAATCATTCGCTGCGAATTTATTCCGGGCTTAGCTGAAAATTACGACACACACGAACTCTGGTTTCGTAAAAGTTTCGCTTTGGCTCCTAACTGCCTATATAATGCTTACCGCCCTAGCTTACCAAAAACGTTTCGCAATCAATGAAGACATGCAGATATGTTGGTTATATTCCAGAGACGTTCTATTTACCAGTTTGAGAAGAACGAGCGATGCTTGAAGATGTGTGTATCAATCCACTCTGTCATAATAACTGTTGGGGTTTAACGTCCCATAACCACTATATGATTATGAGAGACTCCGTAGTGGAGGGCTCCGGAAATTTCTACCAACTGGGGTTCCACAACGTGCACCAGAATCGAAGCACACGGGCCTCAAGCATTTTCGCTGCCATCGAAAATGCGGCCGCCGCGGCCGGGATTCGATCCCTTGACCTGCGGGTCAGCAATCGAGCACCAGAACCACTAGACCACCGTGGCGGGTCCCCTGCTCTCTTGGTTGAGTGATGTGCAGTGATGGTTTACTCACACCATTAAAATATACTGGTAACTTCTCCCACTTTGCGGTATGTCTGTCTGTCCGTCGTTACCTAACCTCCTGTATTCATCGAGGGTCACTGGGTAGTTCACAGTTTAATGCATAGAACGCCGTACTGGTGTGCTGGAGGAACCGGATTTGAAAGCAACGATCACACTAATTAAGATAACTAAATTATTTGTTATTACGCGCTCAAACTAAGATATGCTTACGTAGCACGTCGTTGTCGTGGACTCCGTATTATTTTTGACCACTTAGGGTTCTTTAACGTCTACCTAAATCCAAGTATGTGGGCGTTCTCGCCCCCGATACGCGGCCACCGTAACCGGCAATCGAACCCGTGTCCTCGTGGTAGCAGCGAAACGTCATAGCCGCTAAGCTATCATGGTGAGTACAAACTACGGTCGCCGGGCATGTTACACAGGATATGGATGTCTCTTCAGTGACAAAAATAACTTTTAACATTCAGCTGACTGTGGAGCCCGCTATAGAACTCATCTACTTCCTT
The DNA here is from genome assembly GCF_013339695.2 of Rhipicephalus sanguineus. Lineage (NCBI taxonomy): Eukaryota > Metazoa > Arthropoda > Arachnida > Ixodida > Ixodidae > Rhipicephalus > Rhipicephalus sanguineus. The sequence goes on along the minus strand of NC_051176.1, from coordinate 106,781,284 downwards.
TATGCTGTCATCCAAATTTCAATTGACTTGTTTATATTTTACTGAGGATATCTTATCCTTGCCTAGTGCCTCTTGCTTTATTACCTCCGCGTCTTTTTTTTGAGTGTTACAACATGAAATGGCGCTCATTTACGGCTTTTCAAGATTACTTATGTCAGTTCGTCCAGACACACCATATCTCGCGAGCTCGGTTGTTGGAGGTTTTACGACTTATTGTTTATTTATTAGATAATTTCTCGCTTAATGGAATGACTAAGAATATCTTCCACAGTTGTACATACATCCAGCTACGATAATGTTCAAGAATGGAGCACCAAGCAGCCAGAGATTACGCCCATCTTCTGTCGCCTGCACAGGTAGCTGTAGTATTGTTTTCTTAACCTAATATGAAGTGCCATGATCATAATTCATTCGTGGCTATTTACCGACATTTTGAAATAAGAGCAAGCTGATATTCATAATTTGGACTGGTGTTCGCAATACTTTTCCTGCGTAAGGGCTTTCCCTCAATGGCCTGTGGGTATCGCCCGTCATGCCCGACAGTCACCGCCATGACAACAATAAGATAGTTGCTGGGATGGCGAGGGCGGAAGGTTGGAAGGTACTAACGAAAAAAAAAAAAAGATTGAGACGGCACAGGCTCGGCAAGTAGCTCAACACTTGTAGCTCGTAAAAGCTACACGAGTTGTCTTATCTTGTCTGTAGTAGCTACTACAAATAGCTCGTGTTCTGTAGCTGCGTGTAATGGCTGTATTCACGCATCGTAAGTGCATATTGCAACGAGCTTGCGAGAAATTAATGTAGCGCTAATGTCGTCCTTGTGCATGCCCTAGTGTAGTTCTAAATCCTGCTCTTAATGCAGCTCCACTACCGTGAAATCTGAAGAAGTGCGTAACACGGGCAGCCCTGCGATTTCCTTGGCAATTGCGCGGTTGCCGAGACGGTGGCGCCCTCACATGCGCGACGCAGGTCTCAGCAGGATGTTTCAGAAGCGTTTTCGCGATTTTAATTAAATTATTGCGGTTAATAAATTATTATTTCTGTAGTTTATATTCTTTTAGACCTAGTTAGTTTATTTGGCACTGGTTTTGAGCATTGTTAGCCTTGTTTTAGGCCTGTATTGACCACCGCGTGACCATGCGACATGGGACTGCGGATGGACGACAATCCGGACCCCTAATCTTCTACGCACTTGAAGTAAAACTTTTGCAAACGCTGGCAATGTTGCTTGCAGTATTCATTACGTGAGAAGTTTTCTACTCACCTCGAGCACCGCCGGAGAAATGCCGAGGAGAAATGGTTGAGGGCCGTAGTAGGCTATAGTTACCTCTTGATCGTATGTCTTGGAAGCGATATCTTCAAGGTAATTGAAAAATTCTGTAACAGAAAAAAAGGAAGAGTAGGCGTGTAGGCCCCAAGTTATCGTTGCAAAAATGTGACATTTCATATGACCTAATTTGTGAATTGAACCTTGCTTCAACTAGCTAATGCTTTGTTGGTCCCATATGCGGCCCTTTTAGCTACAGATGTTCGAAATTAAACTTTCAAGTCAATAGAAAAAAGCCCGATTCAAATAAAGCTGTGCCGTCGAAGAACTTGTTTCAGACGTGTAGTGAAACTATATACAGGGTGTTTCAAGTAATGCGTCCGAAAATCCTCAAAAATCAGGAAAATGCGATATTTGCTCGGTGGCTTGAAATTGCTTTTTCTGTAGCGGCAGGCATCTTAAGATGGTTAAAGACACCATTCGGGACCAGCGCTCCACCTTCACGACTTCGCTCGCCATGTAGTTGAACATCGCAAACACACCCTTTGACTACTTAGGGTATCTTGTGTATCTTGTCCGTACTGCTTTCACTACGAATGATCACTATAGACCAGGGGTCTCAAACTTAGCTGAGCTAGCGGGCCGCAGTCAAGAAATTTAATCCTGCAAGGGCCGGGGCAGCGAAGAAGATCGGAGTGGGAGGGGGGAGGTAATTGAACAAAAGAGTTGAAAGGCTAGGCTTTTCCCATATCTCATATCATTTCTGAAGTGAATTTCGCGCCAGCAGATGCGAACAACTTATCGATGCCGATCTTCAGAGTGACTCAAATCTGTACGCCGACTTTTGTAACCTAGAGGTTTTGTTCCACTGCATGCATGAGGTGGCTCACGAAAAAAACGCTTGAGTCCGGTCACGTCTGCGTGGCATACCCGAAGCCTAGTAGTCGCAATAGGCGAGAAAATAGTGCGAGTGCAATTTAGCAAAGTCACAAAAACCCAGTCACAAGGTCATAAAAAATATGGGACGAAGACAGTCATGTGCGGGCGCGGGCCGCGTGTCTGAGACTCCTGCTATTCGCGAATAATTGGAGCCAATACGTCACCTAGCGGAGAGAGCGCGGAACAGGCTATTGAGGTTCATGTAGCGGATGACATTCAGTTTCGTACGTGCGGTAGCGGTTCTGGCGGATGGATTCGTCATCAGCATAGGCGTGCGCAGGGTTCCATTTCAAGGGGGGGGGGGGGGGAAGGTTCGTCGCAGCGCCCCCCCTCCCAAGTATGTCAACGTATGGCGCTGACATTGCGCCCCCCCCCCCCCCCCGTGCGCAGGCCTATGGTCGTCAGCAAAGAAAAAAATGCGTTGCGAAGCAATTTTTCTGCTTTTCGATATCCACATCAGCGAGGCGGAATAGTATGTTTTCACGAGTTTCCTTTCTTTGAGTGAACCGTGAAGAACGGCGTAAAACCTCCGCATCAGCAGAGTTACTCCAGCGATGGTTGTATGTTCTCGGCACTTCAGCAACAAGTATTACGCCGCTGTGCTAAACATTTGTTGCACTCTTCGAACGGCATCAACGAATCCTAAGGATAACACAGCTGGAATGAATCGGAATCGATTCGTGGAACGTCACGAAGCGATACAAGCTGCGAGAGACGCCGTAGTGGCGGGCTACGCATAATCTCGACCAGCTGGGGTTCCGAAATTGCACAGTACGCATGCATCTAGCATTTCACCCCCATCAAACTGCGACCGCCGCAACTGGGATCGACACAGCGTCTTTCGCGTCAGCATCCAAGCACCGTACTGTGCCACAGTGGCTGGCAGAATCGAAATCTTCGTATAGTATTGATGTCACCGTGCTTGCTGCGTGGCTTCAAGGCAAGAGGCAGTAGCGGTTTACCGGCCTAGGGCCGGTAAACCGCTACTGCCTTTTCAGTCAGCTCACTCCAAATTGGTGAAAAGAAGTGTGGCTTGTTTTTGTTTCAGAAATGCTGTGTCAAAGTCATGTGCCCATCTAATGATAGAAGCAGTGCAGCTCCAATCTGAGCGCTTATCTCTAGCGGGCTATCCGATGCATTTGCAAATTTCAGTAGCTGAAGGTCTGCTCAAAAAACTGGTGCGACCACCTGAGGCGCGACCAATTAACACGAAGAAGAAAGTGGTCATCCCTTACATTCATAAGGTGGCACACAATCTCAAACGAATCGCTCAGAAGTCACATGTTCCAACTGTATTCTCTGCGCCGCTTAAGTTGGCCTCTTTGTGTAGGTTAACTCAACCAGACAGAGCTATCGATGAAGAAGTTTCTTGCGCAAAGAAACACCGAGCGCCTTTTCAAGACTGCGCAGTAGGCGTAGTTTATTCTATACCGCTAAGTTGTGGTAAACATTACATCGGCCAAACGGGCCGATGTATCAATGAAAGGTTCCGTGAGCATGCCAGCAATGTCACGAAAGGACAGGGAGGCCTTCTCGCTCTGCACTGTAATGACTGCACGTGCAAACCAGTCTTTCAGGAAGCTGACGTGCTTTGTAAACATAGAAATAAATATGTCCGTGAAATAATTGAAGCAGAGATGATTCAAAGGTTGGGTGACAAATGTGTTAGTTCGCCGTCGATATTTTTATCAGATAAAGAATTGCAATTTCTCCGGTCGGTCTTTTCCAAGTTGATTAGAAAGTTATCTGCTATGACATGCGCAGCGGTTGGCTGATCCCCTGTATATATGTGAAATGTTGCTTCAATAAATTTTGTTGTAAGTCAGCGCTGTGTGTGTTCCCTTCCTGTGTCCCCGTTGTTTACTCGCGCTGTGTGGTTCTTCAAGGCAAGCTTTAGATGCTTGCTATATTATGACGTAGTAGCTCTGAGATTTCCTCTTTAGATGTTGCGGGCTCAATTTCCTTGATTTGTGGGCACGCGTAAGTGGTATAGCCCAACCTAATCTAGTACCGTTGGTATAGCCTGACTGATGTCTCATCGTAGGGTTCAGAGAGCTAGGAAAGTGCCAATTTACACCCACTTATAACGATACACTGCTGTAGCAGCAGGTAAGCAGAAGAATTTGCGGGCACCACAATTCTGCTCACGTATGCGGATGAGCTGATACACGCACAAACAGACAAATCAATAAGTCTCTGTGCATGCACTAAAAAAATTGTGAACAAGTTTCCTGCTATCATTTCGTCAGCAGTTAGTAGTCATTCTTTCTCTCCGCCTCTTCTTATATATGCAACGTTATTTCTCTCGGTGTACCATCACCGTCTAATTTTTTGGATTCGAACACATTTATTCAAGGACGAGACGAAGTAACTGGCCGACAAAGTCGCTGCAAAATGTTGACGTGTCGCCGTGATGCTCTAGGCAATCAGCATTTGATAAACGATACCCACCGGCAACTACCGAGTGCGTTAGCCCACCTACCTTCAAAACATTGCCGAACAGTTTGTCTGCCTTGCCGATTGACACGGCCCCTGACAGCGAAGCAGCACTTACCTAGCACTAGATGAGAACGGCTGATGAGCATTTGCACTTCGCTAAAAAGCCAGCAGTGCAGGAGGATTGGCCATCGCAGATCACAGGCTAAATAAAAACACTTCGCAGCCGCACTGGGATTTCTTGTGCGTTCGAATCACGCCAGACGCTTACACGAACAGTGCAACAACATTTATTTTATCGTCGATGTTGTCCTTCGCGGCAACCAAAATGACGTACTCGGAACCAAGTACACTCTCACCTTCGACAAAACACCACGTTTTCACCTCGCAGTCTAGGCAACGCGGTATTTCCAGCAGCAACAATCAGCACATGGACCTCCTTGCTGCCGCCATCCTTGCCAGTGTTGTTGTTGTTGTCCTCTCCTGATGGCACATACCCAATGGAGGGAATCGGCCGAGTAGATGGTGAATTCTTCCTATATTTTCTGCATGTTGTGTCTCCTTGTTACGCTGTTTGTTTTTAATTATTGAATTAAAGTGCCAATTATGAATAATGAAAAATTTAATGCCCATGAAATTTAGCAAGAGATTCTTTTAGTAGCAATGATGTATTGCTGAACAGCAAGGAAAACATCCCTGTGGTTGTACCTCAGGGTAGTGGACCCCCAAAAAAGAAGAACGGGTTCTGATAACTCCAGGCCCAGTTTTCGAAGAGGTGCTACTAGTATTCGTTTCCTGAATGTGTTGAACCAGCGACATGATATGAAAAAATGACTAATCGATTTCTTCCTGATTACACAAGAGGCACAGAGAGGAGTTCACTAAACCTGATCGATGGATGTAAAAATTGAGGGAATTAACGCGGTAGCGAATTTTTGTTATGGCAACTTCCATCAACCTTGAATTAGCTAACTCGCTGTGCCAAGGGAATAGAAGGTGCATGACTCTGGAGAAACTGTCAATGCCGAGTCTAATAAGCTTTTCCTAATTGTAAGTGTGTGGAAACGCGCCGTCGTGATGTGAGCTGTTGTCGGGAAAACAGGAATTATCGGTGCGGTCAGCGACGCCTTTGCAATACTCTCTGCCATTTCATTGCGAAACAAACCGTTGTGGCCAGGTACCCAAATTAAGTGAATACATTGTAGATTCGCGGGGACCAGTATTTTAAAGAGCTTTGTTATAGGTGTGTCACAGGATGTGGAAAGCGAAGAGCACACAGACAATGAATCGGTCATTACTGCCGCTACTGGAATTGAAGTACTTAACTTGCGTAAAGCCAGAATTATTGCCATAAATTCAGCAAGGAAAACGGGAATAAAATCCGGCAATCGCAGTGAAAAAGACCAATCAAGTTCAGGGCAAAATATTCCGATACCAGATCTTTCCTCAGACTGCGTTGCATCCGCTGCAATAAAAACATTCGTTGACAAAGTTTGTAGATGTTCTTGCAAGAAACCATTTAAAATGCCGGAAGGCAACAATTTCGCGCGGTTCGGAAAGATATCATGATACACGATTTCGGGATAGTTATGTTGTGTAGTCAGAGGAAGCAAATCACGAATTTGTACATTTAGTGGATCAAGTAACGATTGAACAAATACAATTTGTGGTTTATGAAATTTGGGCCAATGCGCTGAGAAAAAGAAGTCAGGGTCCGAGATAAAAATTATCTGATCGCGGATAGAGGGTGATTCGTATAATCTTAAGAAAGTTTGCACCGTTAGAAGGTTAAATCGGCATAAAAGGGGTGCCGTGCGCGCTTCTAGGTATAACACTACATTTGCAGCACATTTAGGAAGGCCTAAGGACAGCCGTAGAGCTTCTCTCTCAAGTAGAACCAGCGGCCGAAGCTTGTACGCTGGCGCACCAGAAAATAGAAAATAGAACTTTGGAGCACCCCCTGGATTTCGTTTTAGGTGCGAATAGACGCCCCCCCCCCCCCCCCCCGAGGTTAGCTGCTATGACGCGCAGGCTCCTGGCTGGGATATTGATGTATTGGTAATCGTTCTCTAGCGGCAGCAGCGTACGGTTAGGAAATCTCAGTGTCGGCAGGCAGATCTGAATGACCCCTCCCCGGCTTTTTCTTGCGAGAGCAATCATGTGGACTCTGGAGTAGCATTATTGCGCATTTTTGCCGCCATGTTTCGTATAAAGTCCAAATCGATAACATCGTCCCGCGCGTCGTATGTTCTACGCGCGAGCGAAAGCTTGCCAGACTTGATCTTAATGGACTAAGCTTCAAGCTTTACTCCGTATAGCATTCCAATTTGTTGCTGTCGCATTCACTGCTTCGGCCGTGTGGCCAAACTGCAAATTGTTTTCATACCCACCGACTTCCGCTTCTCACGCAGATGCATTGCTATTGTACTACCATCACCTGCAAAAGGGCGCGCACTAATTGGACGAATGTAACGGGAGCTGGACACAAACGCGAGCTAGACGACGCCCATGTAGATAGATGTCAGCGCCTCTGCATGCGAAGCCCTCCGCTCTAGCACTCCCCACGATAATGTACTCCTCGCTGCCGTGTTGTACTGGAACGTAACGGATTCACCAATTTACGGAAATCGTGACCCGACTCCTCGCTTGATGAAAGCTTTGGGTAGAAAACAATCGCGACAGTTTATGCATGGAATTATATTGCGAGGTAGGCCCTTATCAGGATTCGCTGGTTCGAATGTTTATTGTTGCATGCGTTAGATATACTGCACTGATCGCTCGTTAAGAATTAAGCTAGTACTTTTTGGGCAAAAAGTAATGACGCAACGCAAGGCGGAAAGACCAAGAACAGGAAAGAGCGTCAACACCTCTCGTTTCTTCACCTTGCGTTGTGTCATTACTCTTTGCGCAGTATGAACCAACTAGCCCAACAACATATTTTATTAGTACTTTCGTCTGGTGTCATAACACTGTCTACCCTTATTAATTTTAAAGCTACACGTTTTTTACTTCGGGAGCAGTTAAAAGACGATATTGGGATTGCTGTTCAAGTCCTTTCCATTCCACCTTCATTGTCAAGCGACCACCTCCTGATCAGCTTCACCCTCGCCATATGGCGAGAAAAAAAATGTAGACAGCTTGCACTAAGTCGCGCAAGGCTAGGTCACAGCGGAGCCTGGGGATCTGCTAGCTAGTCCCGACTTGGCTAAGTTATTGCTAGGTTTTTCTAAGTGTTGCTAGGTATTACTAAGTGATGCTAGGTTTTGCTAAGTGTTGCTATGTTTTGGTAAGTATTCCTAGGTAATGCTAGGTATTGCCATGATTTGCCAAGTTTCGCTATTTTCCATGTCCCATCAAGCCCAACTGGCACTTCCGTTCCGGTCGGTGCCCCATCTTGATCACTTCTCTACTTTAAGACATGCGCAGTGTCGTTCTCAGCTGTTTCAGGGAGTCTGTAGTAGCTATAGGAGTGGCTGGTGGAAGCCGGGACTGGCTAGGAGATCACCAGCTCCGCTGTGAGTCTGTGACCCAGCCTTGCGCGACTCAGTGCAAGGTGTCTACATTTTTTTTTTCTCTTCCTTACTTCCCCTATTTCATTCTTCTTCTCTCTTGTCTCTGTTTTCTTGCCTTTTTTGTCTGTGGTTACTTCTATTCGTTTCTTTCTCTCCCTATCTATTTCTTTCTCCCCTTTCTTTCTCTCTCTTTGTCTATTTCTAGATTCATATTTCTTTCTACCTCTTTTTCTGTTTCTTTCTCTTTCGGTCTTCCCTTTCCTTCTCTCTTTCTATGCTGTGCTTTACTCTCTCCCGTCCTCCTTTCCTTCCTCCTCACCCTCACTTCCCTTCCCCACCCCCTTGCTATACTATACTATACAAGGCTATGCTATGCTCTGTTAGCGTAGCTGGATAGCCGAGTTGTTACGACGTTCGCCGTGGGAGCGTGGGTACGCGGGTTCGAATACCACAAAGCCAAGAAATTTTTTCGCCAGGAATTTCTCTCTTTCTCTTTCTTTCTCACTCTCTCTCTCTCTCTCTTTCTTTCTTTCTCTCTCTTTGTACTCGTTCTCTCGCGCCCATCAGAGTTATTGCATCCCACGCCGCGCAAATAGGCGCACGTGTTCTGGGAGCGAAGCAGGAGATGAAGCAGAGGACGAATAGAGCGCGTGCCGGTTCATGATGATGATAGTTTTCACTCGACGACTAATGGCATTACGAAAGCTGAAGTGATTTTAGAATTCGGTAAGACTTTGTTGTTAACAAGGACGAACATTATTGTCGACGATGGCGCAATTTTTTTTTTTTCGCTGTTGTGGCAGGAGGAGCTTTAAAATACGCGAAAGAAAAGTTCTTGCTCCGCCCACGCAAACCCGCCGAAAATGTAGGCGTGGAAACGAACTAACCAGAAGTACGTCATCGTCAGGAAGCCGTGCAGCATTGCCGTGACTATTTCCGGCTGCGCGTTGGTGCTGATCGCGAAGGCGATGCTTCGATGTTGCTAATGGCGCACCCATCGAAGATGACGTCACCGCGTTCGCTCAACATCTCAAGAAGCCCTGCGGCTGCAGCCGCTGTTTTTATTGCGATAGAAATTATATGGACAGTCTCGACGGGTTTTTGCCGTCGCCGTCATGTCCTTCCGGTATGAAGTCCAAATTGATAAGATCCTCCCCCCCTCCCCCCGCGCATTTTATGTCCTACCGTGGATAAAAGCGCTCGAGCGGGGGAGATGAACGCGGCCGAAGCAGAGTTCAAACAAGTCGGATCATCACCCCGCTCGGGGAAGGCCTGCCGTCGAAGCAGACAGGAAGCGCCCGGCCTTTTTTAACGAGCCTTAAAAGATGGAGTGGGAGGGGGGGGGGGGAGTGTCGCGTCGCGCGAGGAGCAACTTTGCACTTTGAATCTAAGGGCGCGGTCGCGATCGCTGGCGCGCGCGCACTATCTCGAAAGCCATCACAGCGGGCGGCTCGTATACCCTTCTACGTGCTGCGCTCTCAACGCGAAGTGACTATGCGGAGAGCATCTCTCCCTGGAGAGGCCGTATTCTCTTACACCAGCGTTTTGTAGTTACGCGAGATCGGATACAAAACAGTTAGCTGCCAGCTTCACTTCGTGTAACACTACAATTTGTTGCCATCGCATTCATTGCTTCGCCCTTGCGGTGAAACTGTGACTTTTTTTTGCCAAGAAATGCTACTTGCGTTCACTTCTGTGAACTCTTACATTGGTTTTCGAATTCAGCAGGGATCAAACTATGATTACACACTCCAAAGTCATTTTTTAAAAAAGTGCTTCAGCTTCCCCTTAACAGCTCCGCTGTAAAATAAAAAAAAAAGAATATAACTCGTGTCCATGCAGGAGTGTGCGGGGGTGGGGGGGGGGGGGTGGAGGGCGGGATGCCGGTTGTGCTATTAGCGCAGTGCTATTCCGAATATTCTTTTCCGTCAATACATAAAAGAAACGTAACTCAACATTTCATTCTAGACAGATAACATCGCTACGGGTACAGTCAAAACTGAGATAAATACACACATGTAAAACAATCGCATTCGGAACGGTGGGACTTTCCTGCTCAGCAGGCACGTGTTGCGCGTTCAACGCTCTTTCCGTGAATGGTGGCGCCCACACTTATGCATATTACCGAGGCTATTGCAGGCAGTGCGGTGGCGAAAGGAAGCAACGCTTCTGTAATTTCAAAGAAGTTGTTTTCAGTGTTTTTGCACATCTTCTATTTCACGCGAATTACGCTTATTCACGTGTCCAAAATTTTGGGGTGTCAGGTTTGCCGATAGCAGTGCGTTCCGTGTGTGCTAGTTATGCGCAATGTTTGTCCTTCCCTTCTCGTTGCGGTGGTCCCTTACGCAGCTTCCAACCGTGATATTTAACCAATTTACCCGACTCGCTGCTTTTCGAAAAGCAATAATAAACAAACAAACAAACAAACAAACACACACACACGCACACACACCTTGAATGTTTTCTCTTTGTTTCTTTCTTTTCCAGGGCGTGAGTTACGACCATATGAGGGCATCAATTAAGCAAGATATGACTCTTAGCACTGTAGCTAACATGAACAACAAAAAAATCTGACCTCTCGGATGTCATCATCTACCTAGCTAATTGCTGTGTGAGTCTATTGCGGCCAGTTTACGTCGTGTAATACAAGTCATGTTTTATACCAGAGAATTAACAACTGCGGCATCTGCTTTTAGGGCCTGCTACCGCTGCACTTAATGACTTTCTGAGCCTGAACTCAATAACTCTCTCGCTCAAGCTTGCTCCCTTCTCTTAACTCTTTTGTTAAAAGAGAGATTGACAGATGAAAGGCTGGGAGGTTAATCTGGCTGAGCTCGGTTCGCTGCCGCGCACTGATGAAACGGAAAATGCGGGAAAGTAAAAAGAAAAAGAGGAAGAAGCAAAGATATCCATTGTTGGGCAGCGCCCAAACGGACGAAACAAGACGAAAGAACACGGCACCGTCTTCTTCTTTTGGTGTTTAGTCCGTTTAGGCGCTGGCCAACAATGGATAGGTTCCAACTCACCCGCCTTTCAGTCCTACTAAAGCAAAGCTAGCCGCATGCACACATATCCTCACGGTTCATCGTTCAGCCAGTCACGAACGGTCACTCCGTGAAGGCGAACGCAAACCGAAACCCGAGGCCAAGGTTTGGGCTCTGCGCATGCGGCTCGGTACACGCTATGTCGCAGGTGCCTCTTGGCTTCTTCGATAGATAGATAGATAGATAGATAGATAGATAGATAGATAGATAGATAGATAGATAGATAGATAGATAGATAGATAGATAGATAGATAGATAGATAGATAAAAACTATATATCGAACGTGAAATGGTTCTTGGATGCTGTGTTCGGAATCTTTCAGTCCAAGGCCTCGCTGACCTCGGCCACCCGCTCAACGTGGTCTATAAGTCGCTAGATGCTCCCCTGGGTCTGAACTGAGACAGCTGTACTTCACACTGGTCTTCCGTTACGCGGTTTCTCCTCTGCTTATCAAATTTATAGCTAAGCGCTAGAGGTTTTCTATCGCATTTCCACCAATGCGATATAGCGTGGGGCGGCCCACCCCCTGCCACAAGCACTGGGCCTCACGCTGTTCGTTGGGAAACAGGACATTTAACCTTCTGGGTTATGGATTGCTCACGATCTGTACTTTCCTATATCGTTCAGTTCTTGAGAGGTGTGGTGTGCCTTTTTTTTTTTCAATGGGGTTCGCCATCCACGTCTGTTACGGCTAAACTGCATCTTTGTTTTTACCTCGTGCCCTTCGTATTTGGCCGCATCGACGTACATCATAACGTCGTTTGCCTTCTTTTTTTATCGTTTCTGGGAAAAGGAAGACATAGCACGTGTCTCCAGCCTTTACACAGAGACAGAGTGATGAGTAAATAAAGAAACATAGCCATAGCAGTGATTGAAAGTGTCAAATTAAAACAGTGAGATACTTTTTAGCATATGCGGTTCACTAGATTGTGTGTATGAAGAAATATAAACAAAAAGTGCAGAGACCTCCACTATTGCATTGTGTTTATTTTGGGGTCTTGAACAAAAACTCACAGGGTCCCTTATGCATCCGCCTCAGTCTACTCGAAGGCGAAAGCCATCTTCTTCTTCTTTTTCTTCCAAGTCGATGTATTGAACCTCTCGCGCTCCCCTCCGAAAGCTTTCTGCAACTAACGTGCTTTTGCAATGCCTCCGGGATCGGAGGCATTGTAAGTTCGCGGCAGCTCACCTTGTTTTACGCTGCCTCCGTGATCGGCCCACCTCTGACCAAGCAATGGTGTCATGTGATGACATCACAATTTAACATCATGATGACGTCTCGCAGATTATGGTAATCTGTGACGTCATGATGACGTCATCACGTGAGAGTGATTTTTTGCATCACTCGTGTTGACGTCGCCGACGTGGGACGCCGACGCGGGATCCCGCGTCGTTTTGCGTATTAAGGCTTTCGCCTTAATACGCAAAAGGTGTTATCCTCGTGGCGAAATCGCCGAGTATACTGACGGCCACAGCTTTGCACACGCCGAGAGGCGCTATATATAGACTGCATCGACGTAGAGCTACTGTACAAGGGGAACGTATACAGTAACTCTACGTCGAGGATGTCACACACTTAAGTGCGCTTTACTTTACTTTACTTACTTTATACTTTACTCTACTGAGGCACCAGTACTTGTATGGGATGTTCGATTGCGTGTATTTTGGAGCCCTCCCAAGATAATCAGGGCTTCTTGGACTCCAGAAGTGCGACGATATATTCCGAAATGCAGCATTGAAACCGTACCTTGAGACCCAGGTGGTTGAAATGTGATGGCAAGTCTTCTTTTTACATGTTGGAGACTTGCCTAAATTTTACATTACAAAAATAATACATACAATATCAATATCTAAAGATAAAGCGTAGTTTTCGGCCTACAAAATTCTTGATGCGCTCCCTTGCGGTTCGAGATACCTTTCATAATTATACTTGCATGCTTAATGATGGTTTGCCTTCCGTCAAAAAAACAAAAAAAACAAAAAAAAAACCAGGCAGCGATACTTGATGCCACTCCAACAACATTTAAGGCCTCTATTTTAATGGCAATTTTGCACAAGAATCCACGATAGTGAGCCGCTGAGGACTGTATAGATCTCGTTGACCGTTTTTATCTCAACAGTCGAAATAATCGGCCGCCCTCTACTATTGCAACGAGTAAGTCCAAACAACGCAATAATTCACATTTACGGCGAATTGAATCTTTGCGTGCAAGATAAAGTTAAGGAGTAGGTCTGGGTACGTGAGATTACTTGCAGCGACTCAGGGTGGTGCGACCAGGAATGCCGCTGAAGCCATCATTTCAACAAGGGGTCTCGGTTTCGCTCAGGCGAAGTGAAGTCCCCTCATGGAAACGGTTGGTTTCCAGCGATAATTCCTTGCGTGCCACTATTATTTCCTCCACAGCTGCATTTTTCATATTCCTGCAAGCACTTGCTTTATTATAGTTACATGACCTGCAGCAGGGACGTTTAAACTACTGGTATTGTCATTAGTACACACCTAAAAACAACGTCTTTGTAGGTATTAGCTATCGTTTGATAACTGCTTCTCACACATAAGTTACAGCCAAGTTAGTAACCGCAGTTAGTAACGCCAGTGTCATTAACACTTACCAACTATCAATGGTATAGTAGCCGCTAATATATGTGCCAATGCACCAGTTACAAAACATTGTGATCGTTATGCGCGTTCCTAAATTATTGTTATAAAAAAGTACCTGGTGTCCGCATCTAGACGAGGAAGCTAGTAAAAATCTTGTAGTTACAAGCTTTTCACTAACTTCGGCATCAGACTTGCACTGGCGGTTATAGACTACGACGTTAGCATGACTGTGAGATGTGTGTGACTTTTTGTGCGTGCTCTCTCTCTATCTTTATATCTCCCCCATCCCTTCCCCCAGTGTAGGGTAGCATGCCGGTCCTTCTAGACTGGTTAACATCCCTGCCTTTCCTTTCTCTCCTTCTTCTTCCTTCCTTCCTCGTTTTAAGAGTGTAGAATAACGTAGAAAGTTCTAGATTAGTGATACGTGCCCCTTTTGCCAAGATTTTGCCGGACCAGCATAAGTAAATTTATACCTTCAACGAGAAAACTCCATTAGGAGGCCACATATCTCCAAACAAACAAATTACGTAGTGTGCCAAGTGAAAAAACTAAAACAAAAAAAAACTTGACTGAGTTTTCTGTTCCTCTAGAATACGTGAAGATAAATGTGAACTGGAATGTAAATACATGTGAAAAAGAAAAACATGCATACAGTAGCGTGTAGCGCAGGAAAAACTTCACATAGCACCTGTACGCAGTGCAGGAAGGCGGTGTTTGTTTTGCGCTCTGTGGGAAGCAGCTTCAGTTCCCGTATGAACTTACGCAGTCTTACAACCGGTGGCTTGAACGACCTCGTTGGTGTATCTTCGCATTTAAATGAGAGAAAAAAAAAAACACTCACTCGCTGTGATGGGGAGGTTATGGTCCATTTTCCTCAACGCCGTCCAAGTATCGAGCAGCAGAGAGAAGGGCCATCTTTCCTCGAGGTGTGGCACGTGTCGCAGATAGTAATACATGCGGATCCATTGCAGCGCGAGTTTACTGCATATGCAAATGATTATCATCAATGCAATGACAGCTGCAAGTTCTCCGATAACGAGAACATAATGCACGGCAGCCGACATCTTGCGAGCCGGTGACACTTCTGTCAACGAAGAGTCTGAAAATAAACGTGACAGCTTGGTTGCTCGTTAAGGCGCGCCTGGAACAGTGAATGTCCGTGCCTCTCTAGGGGCCCAGGAATGCCGACAGAGGATGTACGGCTTCTCGGCGAAGAACGGCGTATATTATACAAGGCCAGTTTCCATGCCAGCGCATATTGGACTGGAAGCCCCAACGCCGCTGTCATTCGCTACACAATTGATCCTGTGCGTGTGTTCATTCGTCCGTGAATGTCCCGTGTATGCATCACAACGCTTTCTATTCGCCTCGCCGTCATGACCGTCTCTTTTGTGAGTTTCCGAGTTTCCTCCGCCGGACGTCCCATGCTGAGACCAAGGCGACTTACTCGCTGAAGGCGCTTGTTTTTGCTCGCTTCACGCTTTTATCTCGTTAGTGGAAAGTGAAGAGTACCAAGACAACCCCGACGTCCTGCTGCGGTGACTCGGTGGCTACGGCGATCTCGAGGACTGACGCGTGTATAAGTCTAGGTTGTTGCGGTGATCGCTTTCCTACTGGAGCAAAAAAAAAAAATAAAAAAAAAAAAACACCGCCTATTAGAATAGTCAACATTATGCGTTGACGGCATCGTTACACACCGCGGTTATATTTGATGTAATCTCACCAGTGTACATCGTTAATATAATTGCTACATCATTATAATGGCGAAAAGCACAAAGATTTCCGTCACGTAAACAAACAAACAAAAAAAAAGAACAGCGAGGCATTCTGCTATTTTTTCTTGGGTTTTGTTCATTTTTCCTATACCTGAATAATAGGAAGGAAAAAAAAACAGAAGGGCAGAAGGCAGAGAGGTTAACCAGGAAAGTGTCTGGTTGGCTACCCCACGCCGGAGTAATGGGAAAGGGAAAAAACTCACAGGGTCCCTTATGCATTAACCTAAGACGACTGGAAGGCTAGAGCCATCTTATTTTTCTTCCCAGTCGATGTACTGATCCTCTCTCGCCCACATCACAGATATTTCTGCACGTAACGTAGTTTTCTTACTGCCTCAAGGATCGAATGCACGGCAAGCTTTCCGCGCCTGAGCTGGTTATGCACTGCCTCTGTGACGGGCCCACCTATGACCAAGCGAAAATTTCATAAAATGACGTCATCGTGTGACGTAACAAATTTTGGCGATTTGTGACGTCATCACGTGATGATGATACTTTTTTTGCATCACTCGTGTTGATGCCGCCGACGTCAACGGTCAGTCTTCGCGTTTGATTAGGCATCTGAGGCTTTCGCTTTAGTAATAATAGTTAGGTTGTTTCTTACGGTTAGGTAGGATGTTGGTCCTTGGAAAAATTTATGTGTGTGCTGCACAGAAAACATGTGTGGCTATTTTTTATGGCTATAATGGTTCCAGCTGCCTTTCGTTCCTGGCGTTCAGTGTAGAGAGAGAAAAAAAGGAAACAGTCACGTTACTTTCTCTAATTTAATTGGTTGACAGGAAATCGCCGCGCATATTCATTGGGCGTGTTCTAGCGGATTTCGAGGTCTTCTTGGGGTGAGCTTCACTTCAAGTCCCTGTGATGGCCTCAGAACGATGCCCAGTTCCAGCTGCAACTCTTCTTCGGGAAGCTTCGAGTGGATCTCAAAGTGGCGCATAAGCTGAGTGACCACAATCTTTGCTTCTTGCACCGCAAAACGCTGACCTGGAAATGGTTTGACTAAATGAAGGCAAGTAGAGGAATTTGGCACGCGGCAGCATAAAACAAATGAGCGCGAATTCTGCGTGATAGAAAACGACCCGAAATTAGCGGCCGATATATCCCACATGGAAAAAAGGGGAAAAAATAAACGCAGCGTTTTTTTATATCAACATACTTTTCAAACTTTCTGATATTGCGCCGAGCTGCTTGTATCCCACAGATTGTCGTTTTCGTTTGATGAGCAGCTATATTGTTTTGTTCCATACTCTGTCTACAACCATGTAGCCGAAAGCTAAAGTTCGCTCTATTTACATCGTCATTCGCCTATATCCTCAGCCTTTTAAGCAGTCGATAACTGCTAGAACCTTCGTAAAACAGCACCACTTTATATAGAAAAGTACATTTTTTTTGCTGAACAATCTTGTTCACTTCAGTTCACATCTAAAGTAAAAGACCAAGTCTTCGATACGTTGCGTGAGTTGAACAGTCTAATGATGCGTACAGGTATAAATAGTCAAGAATCCCAAAATTTATTCCAGGGCGGCTTTATCTTTCCGTTTTTTGTATCTACTACGAGCATTTAACTTTGCGTTCCGTATCTCGCTGTCGTTTCAAAGGCTTTTGTTCGAATATTTACGCTATTTGCTAAACCAATTGTTTCTTCCAAGGCTGCAATATGAAAAGCACGCGTTTACCTATGCAATTTCTTGGTCCACCAAAGAATGGCATGTAGGCGTACGGTTGCGGCCGTGTTGCGTCGCTTAAGAACCTGTCGGGTGTGAAACTGGTCGGGTTCTTGTGGAAGCGGGGGTGTCGGTGCAAGAAGTAGATGAGAACCATGGCCATTGTTCCCTTTGGTATCAGTTGGTTTCCTGGGAGAAGGGTAACGCAAACGCTCGCGGTGAAAACAAAGCATCTGACAGCAGTTTCCTGATTTGCAATACTATTACTGCATGCTGTTAGAGCAGTTGTAAAACATAGGCAGTCCAAAAATAATGAGTGGTGACCGGCTTGGTGGTGCGGATACGGTGGCTATTGATTTTCAGGCATATTTACTGAACAAATTGAACTGCAAACTGGAAAATTTGCAGTTCTGAATGTGATAACGTTTGTGAATAGAACTGCAGACGAGAGCGAACTCGCGCCCATGACACTGAAAACATTTTTGTTTTTTGAAGACATTGTCGCTTATCGGCTCCTACAACGGTCTTTATGTTTAAGCTGTATAGGCCGAGGCGAAACGGATGTCCGTAGGCAGGTTGTGCCTAGCGCAGGTATGTGCAACAGAAATTGGACAAATCTCACTACCCACTTCTGTTGCACTAAAAATGAAGTGTCCTCGGGAAAAGGCGTATGCGCCACTGATTCCTGCTATGGGCTATGGAATCTGGCGTTCGCAAAACCCAAATGTACAGCCTTTGTGATTGGTGGCTCTTACTCGGACGAAGGATGCGAGTATGTGCACGACCAATGTTCACGCCAATAGGATGTTTTCTCCAGGAATCTTATATAAACGCATTTTATTCCTTGCTACAATGCACTGCAATCATCTTTTTGCTATGAGCGAGAGAGAGAGAGATAATGAGAGAGAACTTAATTCGCGCTCAATTTGGTGTGGTTCGTCATATATAGAGATGAAATTTGGTTAGCAGCGTTCAGTAACATACATTACATAAAAAAGTACAGTCAGTCCTACATAGCATGTACTGTGACAATCATATATATATATATATACGTGCTATGCGTGTTATAGTATTGCAAGCAACACTTTTTATAAATTACCCACACTACTTTATGCTTGATGAAAACTTCAGCGCAAACCCGGACGGACCACAAAGAATAGATGAGACAAGCACTGGCACTTGTGCTTGTGTCATCTATTATTTGTGGTCCGTCGGGGTTTGCGCTGAAGTTTTCATCTTGAAAGCTATGTACGAACCAGGCCCAACAGAAGTTTTATTGACTTCATGAATAAATACAATGATGCCGGAGGCGGCCTCCCCTGTAGCATAGATTTGTATCATTCAATGAAATTTCGTTAACGTCTAGGCGCTGCGCACTAATAATTGCGTTTTTTATGTAGGGATCTGCGACTGTAGATTTCCGTTTCCGTAATTAGTACTACACTTTCTGGCAGATATTTAGGTTTACGCATCTTATATTTTGCCTTGTTTACTCCTAGTCGAATTAGTGTTTCTGGCGAATTATTATTAGTAGTACTATTGCTATATTACTATTATTGTTAACATGTCAACCACAACTTCTCTTCAAGTAAGAATTTGTGGTAATAGGGGCGTAGTACATTCTTTATACTCATCGTATTTGTATTTGCAACTTTGCTTGGAGTGTGCGAACTTCATAGTAGAAAACAGCGCAATAATAGAAGACAAGAAAGACCAAACAGGACCAGCGATGAACAGCGCTGGTTCTGTTTGGTCATTGTCTTCGTTGTATTGCGCTGTTTTCTACTTTGCTTGGAAGGCCTTCCGGCCCCTCCAAGTATTTACGCCTATGCAAACGGTGTAAGCACAAATTTTCTTTGAAAAAAAAAAATACGGGTGATTATAAAGTAAAAATACCCCACCCCCTTTTTTTTCCCCTTCCGCATTGGTCGTTAGGGGTTTATGATTGGTCGAAATTTTCTGGGTCATGCACACGGCAGCTGCTCGTAACGCGGTACAACAAATGACCCCAAACTGATCCATTGCGCAATGACCACTCGAGCACGACTACATAAAAAATAAGAAAATACGCTATTTTCAATACGGCATATTTTTGATCATTGGTTCTTCGCCGTTCGTCAGAAATTTTCGGTGTGGCTTAAAATCGCGTGCTTGTTACGCGACATCACAAATTTGTGAAATCTCGTGGCGTTAATGTGATTTTCGCGCACTAAACAGCGCATTAGTACGCTGAACAATACCTAAATATTTTTTCGGCTAGACGGACAGTGTCTCATTTTGAATGTAGTTCAAGAAGGCTGTCCGCCGATCACATTTGCAGCGGCTACTCATAGCAGCTGGCGAGATGGATTCATGTGAATATAATAAATATGTTCACTTGTATAGTATAACGATGTTGAGCTGTTTGTGCGCGTGTACAACTCTGTGAACTCATCCTTGCTGAGAGAGAGGAAGAGAGGGAGAGAAATGAACAGCGCTGCGCGTATGTGCTTCTTTGCTGTCCGAGTTATATTTGGCCTTGCGCAAGTCAATTCGAGATGACTCAAGACCAACTAGCCCGGCTGTCACTTCAGTCTCCTTAGTCCAGAAAACCCAGATCGCGGGATCGAATCCCGGCTGCGGCGGCCGCGCTTTCCATGGAGGCGAAAATGTTTGAGGCGCGTGTGCTTAAATTTAGGTACACCCCAGGTGGTCGAAATTTCTGGAACCCTCCACTACGGGGTCTCTCCTTTCCTATGAAAGAAAAAGAATTTCGTGAAAGAAGAAGAGCGTCTGATCGGTCCATGAAACGTTTACTGGTTCCTTCCCGTATCTGAGTCGTCGATTATGTAAATTTCAGGCCAGGCACAGCAGAATAAAATCATGACAGAGTGCTCTAACGTTAAGAGGCCCTACTCAGCATTCTCTGCAATGCTGTAAAGCAAAGCGTTCCATAGGCGGCCTGCACCGCAGAGAATCTACAGTGCGTGGTCGTGACACACGGGAGACGTTCTCTGCAGCAGAAGCGGAGAACAAATTTCATTATATAGGTAAGTGATTGCTGTGTAGAAGCAAAACTTCACCTCAGTTCATGGTTTCCCAGTGTGCAGCCCACAGTGCCACTGTCGAAAGTGGGGGGGCTCCGCCCCCCCAGCATTTCTTAGTGAGGGGCTAGCGCCCCCCCCCCCCATCCCCCCGGTAAATACGCCTATGCCGTGATTGGACTAGCACTATGCCCTGTTGAATTGCAACTATCTTGGTGAATTTTCTGTCTTGGTATGCCGATAAAAAAAGCGCTGTTGTCGTTATTGTTGACGATGTTCTCAAGTATATATATATATATATATATATATATATATATATATATATATATATATATATATATATATATATATATATATATATATATATATATATGTGTGTGTAACCTAACTAGTTATTTGCATTTATTGTCACGTTAAACTTCATTGACTGCCTTAATTTTCTAAGAAGTATTTTTGATTGCGTTCCTATGATTTATTTTTTTAGATTGGGCATTATCGTATTCTGTTTGTCTCCCTCCCTTCTACACTTTTTCTGTAACGACCATACGCACTGCGCTTTGCATATGCACACTTCTTTACAATTGTTTGTTTGTGCACGCTTGTGCGTCGGAGATGCCTATGTGTGCATTGAAAAATATAGCGTCACTTTGAGGAATGACCATTCGTAAGCTGACTCACGGAACTGTTCAGTGACACTCGCTGTGCAACGCACTTCCACACGACTGCAATCGTGCACTTACTTGGCTATGTTGAAGTACGAATAGCCTCGATGCAAGTACTCTAAATATATATAAAATAACGGCAAAACAGGGGTGCTATGCAGGACGGCCCAAGCTTCTCGGGCGCACGAGTTTGCTCCGAGCTTGTACTACGGCGGTCATGCTAGGAAGACAGGGCGCAGCGCGAGATAGCAGCGTTGATAAAAACGGCTACAAGAACGAGCATGGCGTCACAAGCGTATGTGCGGCGTTTGCGGCGGTTCTCAAAGGAACACCGCGTGCGAACGCGTCAGCGCCTCCACTCAGTCAACATTTCAACAGTGCAGCGACGTCAGCGTGATTGTCACGCTACCTTTTTGCAATCTGAACATCGCGCCTCCCACAGGTGTGTTCGTGGGCGTTTGTCCTCCTTCGGGCAAGTTCTTTCGTTCCACCTGCAGCATAGAAATTTCCACTCTCGAAGGCAACAAGGGCGCACACGCAGCGCTCTCGGGCAGCTCATTTCGCTTCCCTCGAATATTACAGATAAATAAATGGACAGGTTACTGCTACTTACACCACACGTCTGAAGATTTTTTCTGCAGTAACGAATCGGTAGAAACAATGTCTTCACAAATAAGTAAATAGTAACATTTCTCGCCGCAAATGCCACCAGGGGTGCTTGCTTCATGGCTGTGAGTGGTACGTCGTGAGCGCGGTGAAACTGAATGCGAGACATCGTAGTCACGTGATGATATAATTTTTAGTTCTTCATGCGTTTGTGCATAGTCTGTGCGATTAAGCTCATAGATGAAGCGTGCCGTTCGCTGGCGTTGCGGCGTGAACACTACTCCTCGCCAAGAGCAAACGCTGTAGGCAGACCCGATCTTCGCCGCGGGCGTCTGTCAATCAAACTGACTGAAGCGCGAACTCGGGTACAAACTCGTTGATTCTGAAAAGGCCCCAGTTGAACTCGTGACTGTCTTAGTGCCGGTGTGACTGTCAAGCATTTCATGCGGTGGACGCTAAGCAGCAGCTTCTTTGCATGTAAAACAATTTGGTCAGCTTGCACTACTTCTGCAAGGCTGGAGCCATCGGAGGAGGTTGTGATCACCTAGCTTCTTCCAGCTTGTTACGTGGCTCGTTTACTCAGTCTGCTCGGTCTGCTTCAGGTGAAGACCGCGCCAGTTCGGCCTCAATTGTGGTGGTATTAATTAGCTAGGTCTTAATTAACATTAAATTGAGTAGTTATGTCTTAATCGGTAATGTTTAGTTAACATGACAATAATCAATCATGCTTAATTAGCAAGTAATAATTAGCATGGCGCTAACTAGCGTAACACTAATTAGTGTGTTCGTAATTAGTGCGATCTTATGAGTGATGTCCTTATTAGCTTCGTATTAGCGCGCCTCTAATTAGCGTCGTGTTAATTAGCATGGTCTTAAGTAGCTAGGTCTCAGCTTTACATGGCCTCATTAGCATGGTCTTAGTAAGATGTGGCTTAATTAGCTCGGTCTTAGCATGTCCTGATTAAATTAGTTAGGTATATAACCCAGCCAATTAGCTAATCAGTCGGGCGCACGTGCTCGAGGAGCGAGGAGACGGTGAACAAGAGGACGAAAAGAGCACGCGCCAGCCGAGCAACGTGCTAGAATGTACAGGCCGATCATGATGATTATACACATGGCCTCGGCGATTAGCTACGGCCGCGATGTTGTGAGGCGCTCGGACGGAGCTAATTACAGAGGCCAACACGGTGCTTATTATTCTAAAGGATACCTAGTGCAGGCAATAAACGCTTGAAAATTAATTTAAACAGCCCCCGTACCTCTAAAAAGTATCGTTAGTAAAAGTTTCTGACACTTTTTTGCATGGTGCACTTCTGCACTAAGTGGAACGACAAACAAATGAAAGAAGCTGCCTCTGGTTTGAAAACACCACCCAACTTTGTCGACCGCCGTTGACGCGACGCCGCGTTTCATCGGAACCAATGGGACGCAGCGCGCGCTGAGGGATGGATTTGACCTTTTCGTACTGTTAGCTCGTGCAAAAAAGAGTGTCGCCAGAGCTCGGAAAGATTCCGAGTTTAGCCAAACTCGGGCCATCCTGCATAGCACCCCTTTTCTGCAGAAGCTTGCAAGTGGAGGAAAGTTCAAGAGCGCAAAATCTGACATCCACCCCCTTGCAGCGCGAAGCTTCAAATGAATTCTATACGACGTACTCAGAACTAAACCTTCCTGAATAGGGCAAGTATTGATACTGAAGGTGGCAAATCAGCACTGGTACTTTTTTGGTCAACAAGGAAGCTTTCTTTGTGGAAAATCTATATGAATTTCTTCTGTATCTTCATTACATAAACGGCTGGATATCAAGTCGTCCCTCTCACAAATTTGTCTCCAGAGATTCCATGGAACTAATTTGCTAGATTCAGTGTCCCTGGTCATGTAGAGTACCAAAATGATTTGCGCTCATGCTGCCACCCACTGGCTTCCTGGTTAGCTCAGATGGCGTAGCAACCACCCCGAAAAGGTATTGGTCCCTGTCACAAGCGAGCGTTTAAACCGCCTTCGAAAGCGCGTCAAATCACGGCGCCAACAGAGCCCGCACCGCACCGCGACGCCAGAAGCCAGCAACGGTTGCTTCTCCAAAGCACAGCCCCCTAACCCCCTCCGACGACCGCCGACAGCCAGCGCGCTCGAAGCAAGCGCTCGCGCAAAGCCTTGAAAGATCGAGAATCGAGACAAGATTCCATGTTGAGCGAAGCCGCAGCAACTCTACCACACACACGCCCGCCGCCGCAAGTCGAACATCCGGGAACTTTCTCGCCCTTTCCCCAAGCCTTCACTATGCTGTGAGGAGATGATTCATGTCGATGATTCGCGAACCCGGGCGCAACCTAATATAAGCGCGCGGCAACGGTAGTTTGTCGGTCAGTCAGTGAAAGAAGTTGGGATGTAGAAGTGTGCGGTTCGGGCGGACAGAGAAGACGTGTTGTGTTATGATGTAGTGCCGTCGATCAGTCGGTCGGTCTAGGAAGAAGTGCTGAGGAACGACGCCGTGCGAGCAGTGAAGATTTTTCAAGCCAGTGTCGCCGAGAGGAGACGTGATCACCGACGGCGGAAGGGAACGACTGGTCAGCGCTGCAGTCTACGTGGAGGGACTCGCCAAGCCGGTGAATATGAAATGACTTTGTGTTCGCGATTATTCTCGAGGGCTTGTACTTGAGCGCAAATTATTTATTGTTTCCCAATTGTTGCTTAACCCATCTGAGCTGTATTGGGATTGAACCAGCGAAGTGTGCATCTTGGCGTGATGATTGTACTGCCTTTTTTTTTAAATATTATAGTATAGTGTTCAGGAGATTTTGGCACTTTTGTCTAGCGCCGGCTACTCCTTTTCACAGATGATAGTATACGTGAAAGTCAAAGCAACGAAAAAAAATTACACCATCTAACGCTAAAGGGGATTATGAGGCGATGCGAAGTCGGAGCACTTGCACGATTGCGTTCCGTTGGCGTTCGTTGGGCATACCGACCTCGCGTCGTGGAACGCGAAGAGGAACAGTACGCGCATCGTGTCTTCCCTCTAGCCTGGCCGTTAATTCTCACAGGGCGAGCGGGGAACGCGGTCGACAGGCGCGCGAGAGGGGGACAGCGTAGGAGAGGAGAGAGAGGGGGAGGGGACGCGCATGTGCTGGCGCTCATGGCGGCGCTGCGCAGGAGAGAATTCCGGCATGTCGAGCCCGCATTTCAGAGGAGTCAACCGAAGCAAGCGCTGGACTGAACGCGCGCAGCCCTCTACCACTTGAACGAGAGGAGACTAGAGGAGGAGAGTTGCACATGCGCCGTGAGAGCAGAAGCGAGAGCGCTGGAGAAGCGCAAGCAGGTGCTGGTAGAGAAGTGGAGAGAGTAACGTGCAGCTGTTGGAGAGAGGGAAGGAGGAGAGTTGCGCATGCGTAGTGTGAGTGCGGACGCCCAGGCCAACGCCGCGGGACATACCCCCGAGCAAGAGATGCTTCGCATCTAAAATGCCTTAATTGAGAATATGTTTTGTTTGTGTTATCAACTCTTGGCTCTTTAAACCACAACCGGCGCTCGCTGGCGCGCTAAAAGGACCTACTCTTAAATTGTCTGTGCTTTCGTGGTGCATTTTGGAGGGCCGATACGTCAGCCCTTGGAACATACCCGGTGAGTGCCTTCCCATTAGCGGTGTTGTGACAGGCGCAGGTTGGAGTCCCAAAACAGAACGAATTGTGTGTCAGTTTGGAAGCTTTCTGTCATAGAAGTCCGCATAGAGTTTCTTTGTGACTTCGTGCTACAAGAAAAGGGGATTACAATTTTCATGTAAACTAAATATCAGCGAGCGCGCGGTCGGCGTTAATAGTGAAACCAGCTCTTATGTAAATAAGACGTCTAAGCGTTTCTCGTCATGAAAACAGCATTTATTCATTTACAACGAAATCTGTCATTTTTTAAAAGCACCCATGCTCGTCCACAGTCAAGACTTTCAAACAAGGGCTTAATGTAATGTCCTTTCTGGTTCGCTCCTGGCAACTAATCTCATTAAAGCAATTTTGGTAACATTTAAAATAACAAGTGTATAATGCATTGGCCGATTTGCCGAGCGACACTGCCATCAAAATTCAAATGACGCTTTTCTTCATCGTCTACCAGCATGCCGCCAATGCGACAGTTGCGATTGCAATGTGCACTCGCTCGATGTGTGAATATATGCTCTGCTCGGACTCAAGTGTCATAATTATAGTGACCAAGTGCACTGACCATCTGCGTTCTCCAAGTAATCAATCTTACAGATGTGTCATACCAGTGTACGTCAATTATAGGTATCGGTTCTTGATTTTTGTTGATCATAACAAACATTTAAATAGCAAAGAATAGCAACGCTTCCTGGGTAAGCCACACTTGTCTGACATATGTTAGCATGAGTGACATTATTAAGGCATGATTATGGGCAAACGTGTTAGTTCTTACCAATTTTCATGTCTTCCTCTATGTAGCGTCCCATTATAGGAACAGAGGGGTAAAGGCGCAATGTTTCCTGAAAGAAAATGGGGGAAATGTCACAGTCTAGCCCGAAAAGCGAAGTATTATAGCAATAGCAATGCGTTAGAAACTACCAGTGTAAAATTTTACTACGCAAAGTAAAATTCGTATATATATCGGCCGCATGTACTGCAGCAAACAATTACTTACTCCGTAAATTGACAAGCATAGTGCCACGCGCGCACAGGCAAACACGAACAGAGCTCACTCGATGACAGTGAACGTTTGCAGTCACAACGCCGGCGTTACGAACTGCGCATGCAGAACGAAATGCGCAGACCCATCGCGTTGCCTTTTACTTCAACTATAGTCTCGGGAACTTCGAGACAACGCGGCCTCCGACATTAGACGTGTCAGAAGAGAGCGCGCAGGAAGCTACCAGAAGCCATCTGTGCTTGCTCAGCTGATGTCCTTGCTGCACATTCGAGAAAGGTTGCACGACCGACACGTTGACGCGCGGAGCACCAGCGGCTCAGCCGGCTAGACTGGATTCGATATGGTTACCTTTATGATGCAGCTCAAGTACTTCATACTCCTCAAGTCGTCGGTTGTCACGGGCCTGTGTACGTCATCTCCAAATATTCTGTCGATCTCATCGTGTAACTCAACTTGAACGTCTCGATGATTTCCCAGCAGGTAAAGGCAGTAGGCGGTCAGTGCAGCGGTGGTATCGTAGCCCTTTAAGGAAAAAAAAAACGTTTTATATAAGCCTAACCGAACGCGCTTCATCGAGCCGCATCAAACTCAGTGCTCGTTTACTGATTCACAAGATGTTCCGGAGGGCAGTTTATGAACCATACGAAGTTCAAGGATGGTCGTTAGGAACCCTTACAAAACATCACTGACGTTCCAAAGAAACCATTTTACGACAGTCGTTTGGAATTTAACAAAGCCCTTTTATCAAACTGGAGAAGCCAACGCGATTTCAAGCAGAACACAAATATTCTTTATACCAAAGAACACATAGAAGAAAGAAGCATCGCTCAAGGACAGCGGCAGCTATAGAGCACACGATGAAAAGGCTGAAAATAGGTTCATCAGGTCATAGTACATTCCGATAACGACTGAACAGTCGTTGAAGTGCCTGTAGCATTGCCTAATGCGCTGTGGTACGAGCACGGGTGCATGATATCCTCTGCATTGTCATGTAACGGACGTATTGGAATAATCATATATAAGGTCAATAGTCACAAATTTACGCAATATATAATGTTTTCCTCAGACAGACACACTTCTTGCTTCTGTAGTTCCACAAAGCCGTGTGAAACGAGCGTTCGTCTTTTGCTAAACAGAAGAAAAGAAATGGAAGGAATTAAAAAAATCACACCATCTCCCGCTAAAGGGGACCATGAGGCGATGCGAAGCAGTGTTTCGGCATGTAGAGCCCGCATTTCAGAGGTGGAGTGGTGAGGGGGAAAGGGGAGAGGGGAAGTGGAGAGGGGGATGGGAAAGGGAAAGGGGGAGGGGAGAGGGGTGGGAAAGGGAAGTGAGAGGGGGAAAGGGAGGGGAAAGGGAAGGGGTGATGTGGAGAGGGAAAGGGGGGAGAGAGAGTGGAGAGGGGAAGTGGAGAAGGTTCGCGCATGCGCAGTAAGGGTGGCCACGCCGCACACCACCACCACCACCACCACCGCATTGAACTCCGCCATAAGATGCTTCACATCTGAAAAAGGAGCTATTAGCCCCGAGAACGAACACTGGCGTCGCGGCAGTCGCGGCGATGTGACGTCACGGCAAGGACTCGCTTGCTCCGCGGCCGAGGATCGCCTTTTTCTGCGCCCGCCACGTATCCGCTCTTTCGCGATACGGTGGTGATGACTGCTCATTCTTGCGATGCAAATATCCCAAGGTAGAAGGTGGAAGTTTACACTACTAGCGAAAGCTAAGTAAGTTGTAGAAAGTTTGGATAATATAGCTTATGATGGGCGAATTCCCGTCCGAACGGAAGACTCACTGTGAAAATGGTGATGCACGATAGCAAGACATTCGATGTATTCACCGCGTATTCCAAGACATCTGTGCTAATAAAATTTACGCTAATGGTTCTAACTTCATTACAACTTGGCGTGAACTCCATGGTTAGAACATGCGTCCCGAAGAATTACAAATGAAATGAGGACGTTTTCAATTCACTAACTACATTGCGGTTTATCGTACAAGTTATGTCTGCCTTTGCAGATTGTCTAGGTTATTTGACATAATTGCGCTTTCTACTACAGCAGACTTTAGATGAATCTGTCTATCATAAAGAATCAGTTAATACATCCGGAACATTAAACAAAATAATACTGCCACACACACAATGGTTTCGGGAATGCTGAGATGTTAGTATACTTGGATTATGTATGTAAAGATTTCTCCTCAACACTCGTCTAGGATTATGTGGCCGTACACCCTGATTTGCGTGAACTGCTGGTCCGATCAACCACCCGGTCACAAGCGGTAATGTTAAATTCTCGTGGGAGCACTGTTAGCAATCGTCTGCAAAACAAACACCTGAAAGTCGAAATGAGCGTCATGAACTGTTTCGATGGCGCTCTCTGCGAGGTGGCCCACGTAATAATTAAACGTCCTTCGCCTCAATGAGTCAATTATCTCGTACGTCATGTCCGCATAAAGGCTGATGATGCTCAGAGTTATATAAAATGCAAGGAAAAATATTTTACGAGCTGGCTATCTAAACTAGTACTTATACAAGTGTAACAGCGCCGTTGCTGCGATGCTGCATGAAGACCCAATCTGACAACAATAAGAAGTTTCTGCGATTAACCTCAACTTGTTTTTGTAGTGAAATGAAGCCCCAAAATTATTTCGAGTAAAACGTGAAACTGAACAACGTGATGACTGAGCGAGTACACAAGAAAACAAACACAACAACTGCGGCGGTATTCTCAGGCGAGCGCTTTCTACATATTTTGGGAAAGCCAATACTGCATACGGAATGCGGCTGCTGTGGTCGGGAATCAGACCCATCCCCGAGGTTCGCAGCGCGACACAACAAACCTGATCATCCCTTTCAAAGTGTGCACGACGGAGCACGGGCACCGTTGGTGACTGTGAAGAAAAAATGTATAGCTCTTCGTGGTTTTACTAGGAACATTATCGATGCAGTTTTCGTCACTCTTCTGAAGCTTGAGCCAGGCAAAAAGCAAGCGCAAACAGCGGAACAGCGTACGAAGCACGCGCATGATATGCCGGCGCGTCACGGCGGGCGTCGAAGAGTCCGTGCCGTGACGTCATCCAGGCCTCCCGCCAGGCGGCGCCACCACAACTCCTCGGGGCTAATAGAGAGAACGCTGAGAGCGTGCCAATGTTTAATTTCAATCTACTAGAACTTGCGGATAATTCTTGACCATTCAGCGTTTGCATGGCGTGCACATAATTTGCACATAAATTATCGTACACATAAATTAAGTACACTGACGTTTTTGCATTCCGCCATTATCGAAATGCGCTCGGTGTGGCCGGGAATCGAGCCCGCACCCTCGTGCTTGCCATCCAGCGCTACAGCATGACCTCTAAACCACCGCGGCGGGTGATATTTCGATATACGCTTGAAATGTTAATATAGGCTCTCCCCAAATGACTGCCAACGACGCCATTAGGTATGTTAATGTCACTTCTCGTCATTGGAATGTAAAAAGCCTTACACCCACTAGGCC
The DNA here is from genome assembly GCF_013339695.2 of Rhipicephalus sanguineus. Taxonomy (NCBI): domain Eukaryota; kingdom Metazoa; phylum Arthropoda; class Arachnida; order Ixodida; family Ixodidae; genus Rhipicephalus; species Rhipicephalus sanguineus. Next base: position 106,751,601 of record NC_051176.1, on the reverse strand, counting down.
CACTAGACTTCAATCCATTCAGAAGTAAGTGGCGTACTGCTTACCGCGGCGAATATTGTGACTGTTTCGTCGAGGATTTCCGCCTCCGTGATCGATCCGTCCTCCAAATGCATTTGAAGAAGGATATCCAGGAAAGACCCTGTGTAGTCCTTTGCGGCATCTTTGGCCTTCAATGCCTCTTTCCTTTTCAGCAGTATCTGAAACAGCGAAGCCACGCGTCTGACATGGTTCGTCTGAGAAAGTAACCTACGTGTAAGCGCCAGCAACAATCAGTCTTTGTCTTTTTCGTTCCGGCACGGTTCCGGCTGAAATTCGTAAGGCCTTTAGGTCAATATCTTTGATTACACAGCACTCTTGACGGTTCCAATAGGTACTCAATCGCTTAGCGAATTAACCTTAGCGAATTAATTAGCAATTCGACACGATTGGAGTTGGCGTTTATTCATCCACATAGTAGATAAAAAATGTACATTTATGGTTGGTTATGAAGGGGAAAAAAAGCTGCATTAAACCAACTTGACGAGCCCCATCAACCCTGAAAACAAAACAAAACAACAAGCACAGGCAGCAGAAAACAACGGTGCATAAAGTACATATCTGGTATTTCGCGAAAAAAAAAAGGATTCAATGGTTTACATAATACAAAAACTAGATCATCTATAATGAATGAAACAAATGCATCATTTAAGTAGCGCAGTTCTTGGTAATGCACGCAAGTTCTCGGTAGTTAATTTCCACTTATTAGACAAAACCAAAATGAAACCTACCGACAGTGAAACCAGGGAAATGATAGGAGACATTATTTGCTCTTTTTTTAATTGTAGTGTGGTTATTACGACATAAATTGGAATGAATGAATTAAAGTGGACAAAAAACACCCCTGTCGTCGGCGTGTCCCGAAACCACAACCTATGGTTACATGTAAGCGGTCTCAAGGCATCCCCGTTGTGTCAATTTTGTAATTAAATTGAAGCTATAGACCGTTTATTTTTATCCTGCAGTCGATATTCCAGTCAGAGAAAAATATTCCTCGAAGCTCCGCTTCATAAGAGAGGATGAGCAATAAGTGCACGAGTAATTTTATCTTTGGGCGCATGTTATGATCACTGGGATGTCTGCTCCGCTGTGTTCGATCATGTGAATGAAACAAAACGATTGCCGTGTTACTTTACCTTTTATTTCTTCCTTTTGCCTGTTCTAAGTCCATTTTGTCTAAATCTATTCTTTACATAAATTCCATCTAATAGTCTGGCCCCTTGCTCGTTTGCTATTTTCATTTATTCGGTTTTTATTTTGATTTCAATTCCCTGTTTTCCTTAATTTGATAGGCCCGTATCACAAACCTACTACCGCCTGGTTCTTGGCCCATCCTCCTTAGTGAGTGAGCGCAATAATAGACCCATCGTCATCATCATCATCATGAATGGCGTTGGAGCTGGGTTAATGTTGGCTTATAAATAAATAAATAAATAAATAAATAAATAAATAAATAAATAAATAAATAAATAAATAAAGTTCATGCTTAGCGCAGTCAACACAACTGATTAGGATATCAAGCTAACAAATGCTAGTTCGAAAACTAGAGCGCTACTCACCTCCCGGCTGTAGTCTCGCAATCTGTCGCAGCACCGTCTGTAATATTTGCCCTCAGTAGTGAGCTCGTATAAGAAGTCCGACCAATAGAATGCGTTGACCAGCCGAGACATGAATCCTTCACAGAACCTTTTGCAAGAAAAGCCGTTGGAAACCTTACAATAGTGCTCCGCCCGCTCATACACGAAGTGAAGGTAACTTTTTGAAGGCCCAAAAGAAAACAAGAAAGATCGCTACCCTTTCAATGCCTCCATTAGTCCCATCTCTTGCACGTCCAGGTGGTCTACTCTTACGCCTAGGACTGTTTCTGCAAGTAAAAATATAAAAAAGGTGTTTTTTAACATTTCGTTAAATTTGCCGTGTGCACCCAGTGGTGCTTCTTCTCCGACTTAAAAGGCCCCTCACCAGCCCGCGTTCAAAGACGAGGCAGTGGATTCTTTCTCGCCTTCGCTACCCTTCCTACGGGCTCTATCTCCCCCTCGCCCCTTATTTCTCAAAATCACATGTACAATGTCAGCACCAAGCGTTGTGCCCATCAGGATTTCGCGCTCGTCGGCTATACGCTGTTATCTCTGATGGCGCAGTCGGAAACACACAAAATGAATTGAAATCAGTTGATCGCGCACGATAGTCATACGAGGCAAGGAAGAACGAGTGGGCGGCTGCATGGCAAAGCAGTGTAGGAGACAATTCACACCTGATATTTTGCGTACATGGACCAATCGAGAGTATGTACCGTAATGACGCCACGCGAGTCACCGTTCTTGCGTCACGAAGTGCGCCAGAAAGACGCCAGGAGAGAATAACGCACTCGTGTTTTGTATTTTCAGTATAATAATATCGGGAGTTTAACGTCCCGAAACCACGACATGATTATAAGGGACGCCGCAGTGGAGGGCTCCGGAAATTTCGTCCGCCTGGGGGTTTTTATGTTTTGTATTTTCAGAGGCTGGTGAGGAGCCCTTTAAGCTTCATTTTATGATGACATATGTATGCCCGTATCTCTTAGCGCAGCGCAGCAACACCTAACATGCGTAGGTTGACCTCCTTGCCATTCCATTCCCCATTGCTGCAAGCTCGATCCGTTCGCTTGAAACCAACATTTGCGACCGCCCTCATGAAGAAAACGAATTAGTTGTTTAGGTTTTATAATGGCTGTGGCATAGGAAACATGTGCCAAGTAGAGGAAGATTTTAGTTCCTAAGAGCTCTTTCTTATTTACCTGTTGCCTTCGCTATAATATGCCCCCTGGACAGATTTGCTTGAGTTGACGAACCGACATAGCGTAAAAACTGTTTTAACGCATAGCATTAGAGAGTTGGTTTCGCAGTAATTCCGGTGTCGGCGTCGTTGGTTGTGAGCGATAAATCAGCGTTGTCCGTCATTGAAAATTGAGAAAGATGAACATAAAATAAACAATAGAAATATTCTGTTCGAGTAAGAATCGAACCCAGGCCTTCCGCGTAGCATGCAGGTATTCTACCACAGAGCCACGCCATTGATTGAAACTGATCCGAAAAAGACAAACACCATATGAATGACATGAAGTGGGAGGCGTCGTCTTAAAGCATGTAATATTGCGTGGCAGAAGCGTAGAATGGCGCCAGCTGTCAAAACATGTGAATTGCGCAACGATCGAGTGGGTGTTTTAAAGACCCACCCATTACAAGGAGCTCAGACATAATAATAATCATCAGCAGCAAAAGCATCAACAAAACGAGCAGCTGCGTAGGTTCGCATGTTGCCTTAAGGACGCGTAGTGGGCCCTTCGCTGATTCGCAAAAGGAAGAATAATGGCTTAGTGGACACTGCGCAACTGTACTTGCAGTAGACATTCTAGGATAATTTTAAACGGCCAATGTTACGTGCACAGACGTTCGTTTCCTTGCCGCACGGTTGAGGCATGCACGGAGAACCGAAGCTAGGCTAACAATTGAGAAGGCGATGCGCACGGGGCCCGATTACACTATCGCATTATACTCTTGAAGGCGAAGCTAAAAATACGCGAGAACATAATTGGGTTTTGATTGGTTGATTGCAATGTCACTGTAATAAAAGCGGATAGCCTACAACGTGCAATGTTAGCCAGCGCATAGCATAATTTAGCCTACACCGGCCATCATTTAGCCAACACCTGGCAACACTAGCTGATACTAATATTAACACAAATGTATAACCAACATTAGCAATAAATTACACAACACTGGCACACACTAGCCTTAATACAGCCAATACTAGCCAGCATTATCCAGTGCTGGTAGTAGGCAAATAAAAAATTGGGGCAGCTACAGACTAGTTGTGCGAAGGCTGCGGAAAAAGTGGAGCTGGTGGCCTTCCCATCCTCCTCCCCCTTATCACTCCTCATCACCCTCACTCCCCTTTTTCTCCTCCTTGCTATACTATACTATAGATGGCTATGATATGCCGTACTCTCTCTCCACCTCCTCACCCGCCCATCACTTCTCACCCTCACTTCGCTTTCCCCCCCCCTTGCTATACATTACTACACAATAATATGCTATACTTTATCCCCTCCTCCTTTCCCTCCTCCTCCTCACCCTCACTTTCCCTTCCCACCTTTGCTGTACTATACTATACATGGCTATGCTATGCATCAACCTCTCCCCTCCTCCTTTTCCTCCTCCTTAGCCTTACATCAGTCCTCCTCACCCTCACTTCCTTTTCCCGTCACCTTGCTAAACTAGACTATGCAAATCTAGCGATGTCATGCTTTACGCCCTCCCCTCCTCCGTTCCTTCCTTCTCACCTTCACATCACTCCTCCTTACCCTCAATTGCATTTCCCACCCTCTTGCTATGCGATACTATGCGTGGCTAGGCTATGCCAAGAACTGCTTGGCACATACCTACTGCCTGTGGCGCATAAACTAAGCTATACAAGGCTATGTAATGCTTTAACCTCTCCCCTCCTCCTTTCTTTCCTCCTCACCCTCACTTCCCTTTGCTACACGTTTACTATGCACGGCTATGCTATGCTTGGAGCACCGCTTTCTGTGGCGCATGCCCGCCGAGTCTTCTACAATGCCGGCCTTACTCCGAGCTTAAACAGCTCAGGAGTTAGAATTCAGGCCCACCCAAAATAAGTTTAAAACGAGTCCTGCGCCGTATTCGCAGTCAAAGAAGATGCGGATGCTGGCCAGTCTTGATTTAGTGCGTAATAATAACGAAGGGCGCCGGCTACTCGCAGGCAACACTTGCGGAGGAAAATATTTGTAAGTTCGGCCCCTGGATATACTGAATTTCGATAAAGTCTTGCATCACTCCACAGCTATGGGTTTAGACAGGAGAAGGAATGGTGCTGGGGGCCCCATTATCGTTTCGGTACAGTATATTTTTTGGTTGTTTACACGTGTATTCCTTCAACGTGCTCTTTCTCCTGAAGTACTTACACGAGACAGGAAGAAAGCAATCGTATAATTCAGCAATCCTATCGCATCAACATTTCTGTACGTATACCTTCAGCCGGAAACTTTTAAAAAAAAAAAAGCTTGCTCCTAACTTCATTATTTCTCTGGAATTCATGTTGGTACATGGCGTGTGCACAACTGCTTGTAAAAGTAATTCTGTTTTACATTTTCAACTGCTGCGTTAAAGTTGCGCCTCTTAAAGGGACACTAAAAGGAAATATTAACTCGATTTGATTGTTGAAATAACGGTCCAGAAACCTCGTAGTGCTACTTTCGTGCCAAGGGAGTGCTTATATTGAAATAAAATCACGTTGTAGTGGTCCGAATTGCGTTAGCGCACTTCAAATCACCCGCCTGAAAACGGTGTTTCTCACGTCACTGCTGCCGTGCCCAACGTTGCCCGCCTTTACTGCACGGCGCGTGCACTGGCGGCATGCGCCAATCGGGCATCCGGCATCATCACATGCATGCGGCATTTTGTCGAACTTTCGGTCAGAGCGACTATCACGAGCGCGCAGAACACACGCGGCAGTACGCGATACCGAAACTACCACAGAGACGCGATCGCGTGAGCAAAGCAGGGTGCCAGACGAAGCGCAGTTCGGCGAAAACGGAACCTTTGAACCACGCGCGCCGTTCCCCGTGGCAACACCAAAGAGGTTCTTTTTTCCATTAATCAAACAGAAACGAACAAGCAGCATTTTATTACGTATCTTGATGCACGGAAGGTTCTTTTTTTATTGCAGCTAGTTTGGTTACGAGTGATTAATTATAGTCGAACTCTCTCACGTCATCGGGATCATTTCCAAAATGTGCCGCTCGTGGCGCACATCGTGGGATAGGTTCAGCTTAATTTCTCGGTAAGTAGGGCACTGCTGTTGATAAAAAATGCTAGGCCTGCGCTGAAACCGCAGCACAGTCACAGCGAAAGCTGGAAGAGCGGCGTTTCTAGAGCCCATCGTAAGCTCTCTTGGGGCTACTAATTAATACAAGTACACTAGCAAGGTACCCACTGCGTCATAAATCACAATTTTTGTGAAGTTGGGAAGGACCTACTAAGCCAAAATTCGTCATTCTGCGGAGAAGCCAGGCACCAGCTACACGTCTGTAAGGCATTATGTGCACTTTGTTGAAGCGACGACTGATGACGATGAAGAATTATGGCTCTGCCCTTTGTAATGGGTTGGAAGCTTTAAACGGCCCACCAGTTATGTAATTTGCATTGGGTGACGCCCGGTCGCTATTTCCTTCTCCCGCCATGCTGTATAACATACGTTGACGTGGGAGAGAGGGGGGGGGGGCGAAAAACTTTACTGAGACCCCGAGGAAATGGATCATGCGCTTATGGGCTTCCTTGGCAACCAATACAAGTGCACTTGCGAGGAACCCACTGTGCTATAAATCATTGTAATTTTTGAGAAGTAGGGAAGCAGGCACTATGCCATTTTTCGTCCTTCTATGGAGAGCCGTGGTACCTGCTAAACGCATGTAAGACATCATGCGCACTTTGTTAATGCTGTGCCTGATGACGATGAAGATTTATGGCGGAACCCTTTGTAATGGGTTGGAAGCATTCAACAATTTACTCGTTGCGCAATTCGCATTGTGTGACGCCTGGTTACAGGTGCGACGCATGGTGCTTCTTTTACTCTTCTACCACGCTATATTGCATATGTTAATGTGGTTCCTTCCCGACATGAAGCCTGTATAGGGTCTTTTTGCCATGCAGTTTCAAGCACCGGCATGGCTCAGAGGTTGAATGCTGGGCTCCCACCGCAGAGGGCCCAGGTTCGAAACTCGTTCCATCCTGAAATTTTTTTTCTTATTTCGTTTGTTTTCTTATTTCGAGCGATAGTGGTTACGGACACCGGCGGCGGCGGCGGACAACTACGGCGCCAAAAACGGCCGCTGAAATGATCTCATAACAGCTTTCGCTGTAATATTGCCGTTTTAGACGTTGTCATACATTGAGCTTTCACTCTGACATAAATTGTTATTTGCCTTCAGTGTCCCTTTAATCCCGGCCACGGCGGCGGCATATTCGATGGAGGCGAAAATTTTTGAGGCCCGTGTATTTAGATTTAGGTGCACGTTAAAGAACCCCAGGTGGTCGAAATTTCCGGAGCCCTGCACTACCGCGTCTCTCATAATCATATCGTGGTTTTGGGACGTTAAACCCCAGATATTATTAATAAAGTTGCGCGTCTTCCCCAGTTTGAAGCAAAGTACCATCCAATGGAAGTAAACTACCTACTACTTAATGTGATCGAATGGGTAAGGTAAGTCCACTCACCAAGCAGTACACCACATGTTGTCGACGTCAGGATGCCCAGAACATCAAAGTAATTATTGCAGTAAACGGCTTTGTTCTTCAGAATTTCTAACACCAGTGATTCTGCTCTCCGACTAATGGCAGGAACAAATGACCACACATTCCGAGTGCTAAATGCAGGATTAAGAGTTCGCCTCCGACTTCGCCACATGCCTTTATTACTGTATTGTGAGAAAAAGAAATGTCCATGAGGAAGACACCACACAGTTGCACGCAACACACTTAGCGGTAGTGGAAGTAATCAGACAAGCATATTATGCATGCGAAAATGCAGTCCAACGCAATATACGTAGTCTATGCTTACTAACGCTTGCACAAGGTGCGTCCTTGATTGAAGTTTCGTATGAACAACTTCAGGGAAAAGGACAAGCACGCTTTTTGTGAGTGTACTGGCAACAACCATGGTTTCTATTGGAGAATTTTCTGCACACATATTTTAACACACAATCGATGAACTGAAAATATGGAGTTGGAATTCATTCTTTCATTGATTCATTCACATGCGAAAAATCAAATCATTGCATATATTTCCAAAGAAGTTACAAGCTTGCAATATTGCGCGAGTGATACTAAAGCGCTTGATAGAAATGAATTGTACACTCTTAATTTGGTCCACCAGACAGAAGTGGTAATGCCCTTTTACCGACTAAAAATTTTCAAATGACATGTAAAATTTTCACATTGTGTGCCTCTAATTAGAAAGTGGGAAATGAGTCATTGGCGGTCGCGTTAAACAGTGATTTTAAAAAATGCGTTACACAAGGCTTATCATAGGCAACTCTGACGGCTTTCGGAGCAGTAACAAACTGATTTAAGTGCTCTGCACAAAGTGCACCTTTTGCAAAAACATTTTAATTACGCACATCACTTCAGACAGCAGTGCGCTGCCATAACGAAACTTTCCCGACTTCCCTCATGTAACCGATTTTATCGGCATCTTAGCGTTTATACCGGAGAAGAAAACGTGAGCAGCCGGGTTTGTGGCGGCATATGGTGACTCAGAAATCAGTCAACCAGACAAGCACGAAGCGCATCCTCCGCGATCTTCCGGGTGTCGGAGGACGATCGTAGAAGGCAGAGCTTAGGTCGAAACGCTTCGGCGTAGTTGAAGAGGAAAGCGCAGTTTTGGAGAAGGACACTCTTTAATCACCAGTTAGCTCCCTTGCTGTAAGGTGCCTCACTTAAATTAAGGTGCAAGTAATGTACTCTAGTTGTAGCCTGAGCGCTGCATGACATAACTTCGAAAAGCCTTCTTAGGGACGCTTTACAAGTTTGTTGCGAAAACTTGTATATTAGTACCCCCCCCCCCCTAAGTAGCGATTCCATTAATAGAGCGAAATGAAGCACAATTTATTTTTTAAATAAGCACAAAAACTGAAGTGGTGGTCTTGAATACTTACCATGTCAACAAGCTGGTCCCCATCAGTGTTTTCAACAAACCGTACACAAATGGCTTCGTAAGGTTACTCTCGCAGCGGACAATAGCCTATTGTCACAGAAACAAAAGATATGAGTTAGGCATCACAGAGTGTTTCAAACTAATATTTGCTTGTGCCTGGAGCACGGAAGTGAGACATAAGACTAACAGAAGTGCTGCCTCAACTATCTAATGCTTTGTTCATAAGCCCGCGCCAGAATGGCGCTCTCATTGTTCAGTTTCGCCGGGCCATTGCAGCCCCGAACATCGTGTCTTCTATAGCAGCCGGAACGAGACGCTGGCGCCACGCTCGAATCATTCACGTTAAAACAAAGTTTTCTCGCTCTGCGAGCACCCACACAATGACCGCATGTACGGACATGAACACCTGTCTTAGCCTAAATATTTTATGGTTCTTCGAGCCAATATAACAAACATTGTCATCATCATTATTGTAACAATTTAAGAATGCTACGTTAATGCTCTATTGTCTTCGATAAACTTTCATGAGAAGTTCGCACTTCTATATAGGACCGCTTAGCTAAATGAGGCTTTTTTATGAAAGGTAGAGTCACCGTGATAGTTGTGGACAATACGGTCGCGCGAATTCAGCACATGCGTGTCACGGGTAGAAGATTAGGTCATAGAGTACCAGAGTGCTTTAAGCACATCTCATTACTGGCGCGCCGTTTACGATGACACAACAAACGAATCCCTGGCCGTTTAGGAGGAAAAAAAGAAAGAAAGAGAGTAGCCGCAGCCGCCGTATACTGACTGCGTGGTTCAAGTCATGATGGTACTAAAAAACCAAACGACATGTTTTGATATGAATGGAATATTTGAAAGATTGTATCGTCTGTCCACTTGCAAGAAGAATGTCTAAATCGCCTATACGCCGATGTTACATGTGAAGTCGTACGTGAGGAGAATATATATACCTGAGGAGAATAAAGAATATATACCGGGTGTTTCAAGAAATGTACATCCTCAAAAATCAGGAAAATGCGATATTTGCTCGTTGCCTTCACAAATGGTTTTTCTGTAGCGGCAGGTATCTTAAGATGGTTAAAGACATCATTTGGGCGAGTAATTGCGAAAATTAATTTAATTGAGTTTTAGTTAGTTGAATTAGGTTATGTCAAATGGGAGAATTCTTCATGCGAATAACCCATCCCAACTTTGAGATAAAGAAAAAGCGGCCTCTAGTAATTATTGTGGCGCAATGAAATTCAACCAAATTCAACGGCGAAACCGAAACCAAAGCACCGATGAACGCATTCAAGCAGACGACCAGAATGACGTCACTGTTCAAAACAACTACTACAAAGGTGTAGTTCTTCCGCGTTCCTTAACGTATATGCCACGCGAGCTATAATTGCAAGCACAGCCGGCACACCCACACAAGGAAGTCGGTTGATGGTTGATATAACGACGCTCACTCATTTTGAACGTCTCAGAAGAATGTAGCAGTTGCTCGCTTCCATGTTTCGGTTGCGGTTTCGCCGATGAAATGTGTAGAATTTCATTACTTCGCAGTTATTACTAGAGGCCGGCCGCTTTTAGGGGCGAAACACCTTACGGTCTCGGCGTGTCGGCGTGCATCGTCGTCTGCTGTCGTGAGGGTCCATTTACTTGAGCGCAAGAGTGGGCGCCATCGCCTCAGCGTTCGCCGTGTGGCGAGAGAGAGCGAACGGCGCGCGTTGACTATGGAAACGCTCTTTCTGCTATGAACGCTGAACTACCAGCTCGAATGAAAGGAGAACGCGCCCTCGCCCGCGAGAGACAATGCCGACGCAGGCAGCGTCTGCTAGCGAGTTTTTTTATTCAAAAACCCGACGCTCGCGCTGCACAATCGTTCACCGGCCCCCCGTATATATAGGCACTGGATATTGACCTGCATTGTAGTGCCGGTAGGAAATTTATCTTGCGCGTAGTTGAACAATAAAGATTCGCAGCGTGCACGTTAACTAAAAGCGGACTGCGGGTCTCTGTGTCTAATCTTTCTTCTGTTTCTCATTGCCCATTATCAGTGATTTTGCTGTGGGAAACACCGGCGCACACTGCATTCTTCGACGCTCCCCAGGTTTCACGTTAGTGGAGCTGAAACACCCTTCCCGACATGCTTCGCCCCTTCCCAATGTTTTTCGAAATCTCAAAGCTGCAAGGGGTTCTTCGCATGAAGGACTTCAATTCTCCTATTTGACATAACCCCTTAACTCTACTAATTAAAAGTTAATTATTTAACTTTCTTAAATATTACCCCAAGTGATGTATTTAGTCATCTTAAGATGCCTGCGGCTACAGAGGAAGTAATTGTGAAGGTATCGAACAAATATTGCATTTCCCTAATTTTTGAGGATTTTGGACACATTTCTTGGAACACCCTGCATATACGTGAGGAGAATATAGCCACGTGTGCTAGTTCGGTACGAACTGGCTATCTTCGCCACATGCTGTCTTGTATGTATTGATAGCGAATGCCTTGGTTTTAGATAAAAGGGGGACAAGGAAATAAGTACTGCGCAGGCGCCGATGTCAACCCGAGAAAAACGCTCGCAGGCCCTCCACGCCCACTCAGCTTGACATCGGCGCGTGTGCAGTACTTATTTCATTGTGCCCGTTTTTCTCACAAACGTGGCGTCACCCTAAAACCAAGGCATTCGCTACCAATACATACAAGACAGCATGTGGCGAAGATAGCCGGTTCGTACCGAACTAGCACGCGTGGCAATATAGTGGCAATTTGTAGAGCAAGTATCAAGGACACCAAAGAAGATGCGCGACGAGATACGAGCGCTACAACTTGCGGTGCAAATTGTCACTGATGCAGGACCGAAAGTCCCAGACAGCCACAATTCTGAGGCCTTATATAACAGGCTACTTGTCATGTTCATACAGGAGATCTGCTCTATATATGTATCTCACCTGCATTGTCGTAGGCGTATTCACCAGTATTATGGCCTGCGGGCCGTAATAATATACTGTCAAGTCTTCATTCAGGTACGTGTCCACAGAGTTTTTGAAGAAGTTAAATAGCCCTGCAACCAGAAATCAAGAATATAATCGATGCATGTCCCATTTTCAAACTTCACTTAAATACTTTAAACGAGATCCCACGTTGAACCTTAGTGTTGTATTTCCACAGATGTAGACGCTTGCGTATACGCTTGGTGCGTATGTGAGTAGGTTCTTCTCTTGAGAATATATAAATTTATGATATCGGCGTAGTTTATTTTTATGTAGTGAGCAACAACTAGCGCAACTAATAGAGCAACGCTGAACTTGCCTTCGTGGACCAATGATATTTTTCACTGCTGACATGTCAGCTGGTTCATCAACATCCCATAAATCATCTATATCTCTTCGGCGGTAAATCGCATCACGCACTCTCAATGTATTGCAGCATCCCTAGCTGTAAGTTGTTCAGTTCATTTAGATGTAGCTGGAGAAGTACTTTAAAGGTGGCCGTATATGCAGTATCAAAGAAATGAATTCACGGAACTAGGGAGGAACCTTACGAATCTGCGTATAGGCGGCACTACCATACGTAACATAATGTCACCTGAGCAGCACCATTTATCGACACACGCGTTCGCGATCATGCATTGTAGTGCATTGATTAGTGCTATGATAAAACAAGCAAAGAAACTCGGGGTCGAATTCGCACAGCTCTTCGTTTGTCATTGCTCTTTTCCATTAGCTGGTCGCCTGCGCTAACGCCTTCACTATGAGGATTCGCTTGGCTAATTCGTTTTCTGAACAATTCTATCTAAGAGCTGTTTGTGAATATGGGTTCGGAGCATTAGGTTCACACGATGAGAACAAACGAACCGGAAAGCTCGTACATGCGACACGGTGGCGGTGTAAAGTTCAGTGTAGTAACATAATAGGCATGGACAGGCACTTGAACGAATGCATCCAAGCACTACTAATGTACTGAAAAGCTAAAAAGAACATTTAAAGAAAAAGTAGTGGTATCTGCTAATTTTAGGTAGTAAGCGCTTACCACAATATGCACAGCCTATGTAGCGACTGCATGTAGTAACTGCCGTGTTAGTAAGTTTACTACCACGACACTTACTACTTCCAGTTACTACCTACAGGGAAGAAGTAGTACAAAGTTGGTAACGTTACTACCATGACAAACTCAAATAAAAAAAAATTAAGGCAGCTTAGCACTGGGGGTGCCAAGCCTGAAGGAAGTGCGGAGCTGGGCAGCCTTCTTTGTTTCTCTTCGGTTTCCTCTTTCTTTCCTCCTATCTTCATTTTTCTCTTCTTCTGTTACTATCAGTCTTTTTTTCCCCCTTTATCTGTTTCTTTTTCTTTCTTGCTCTTTCTATTTTTCTTGCTCTTTTCCCCCTTCTTTCTCTCTCTTTATATTTCTCGCTTACTTTCTCTTTTTTTCTATTTTTATACATGGTTTTGCCTGCGTTACGCCAAGTGACGACAGCATACGACAGCCCGGGCCCCTAAAGCGCTCTGCACTTATCATCATCAAGGCGCTCGAAGAACAAGAGGAAGAAGACTTCTCCTTGGCGCGAGCACGCGCTCAGAATGCTATGCTATTCGTGGTTTTGCCTGCGTTACGCCAAGCTACGACAGCATACGATGACAGCATACAAGTGCGGAGCATTCCAGGCCCCTGGAGTGCTCAGCACTTAAAAGTGAAACCGTATAGTATTGTGTATTCATGCGATTATCCTGGTAAATGCGCACCACCATGACATCCTCAGCTAACAATGTATATGTAGAGGCGTGGACGAACCATAAACGAGAACACACATACAGTTACGTGCAGAATAATAAGGCTTCTACTGGACCCATGCTCTAGCAGCAACTCTAAGGATATATATAGCCCTACTTTGGGGTAGCACACGTTGTACAGGTGGGCTAACCACGAACTTCGACTTACATTTGATGTTTTGGACCCAGATTCTTACTATTTGCATATGCGTGTGCCACAACGTAGTACAAAGCTGCTATTTTAAAGGAGTCCTGACACAAAAATTTTCGCCCCGCATTTTTTAGCTGCAATGTGTTGCTGCGGGCCTGTTAGTCATAACACGGCACATCGTTTGCTGCAGCGCGCGACAGATAATTAATTACAAGCTCCTCATTACCGATACAGCCTCAGTTTCGGTTTGACAGAGCTCCAAAAACGACAAGCCGCCGGGTGCAACTATCACCACCTAGCGAGTGAAACGCTCGGTCACGTGAGCACACAGAACAGTGACGCATTTCCGCGTGGTCTGTCGTCGCCGGGCTCATTGTCATCTGATGGCGACGATTTTCTTGCGGCGGGGATGGAAGGAATTTTCGACGTGGCGAATCACTTCAGGTTTGACCCGCTGGCGAGGAGCGATTCGTCGGGAAGCGCGTCAAAACAGAAATGGCGGCTACGACGTCATCATAACTTGTACCGGCTGCAACGGTTACGTAGGGGAAGTAGGGGGGTCACCTCGGGTCACCTCCGAGCGTGTCAATGCACTAGGTGCGGCCTATAATGCTGGATCGCGCTGGCGAACTTCAAAATTCATATAAAATACCTTCCAAGCTTTATTCGATGTCAATATTTTGCAGATGGTACACGCATGTACACGGGAATCGATCCAGCAGGCTATCTCGGCCGCGAAGTTTTGTGTCAGTACCCCTTTAACATAATTTAGAAAATTATAGTATGCCTAAATTTTTCATAACACATTCACAATTACAGCATAACATACCGCGGCTGGTAGAGGTAGTAACCTCTATTAAACCTGACACGCTAAGTAGTAACGACAACGCATATACGATTACTTCTAAAGAAGACAACGTTAGCGAGACATAGTAGACGCGTGATGGGAGTAGTGAATGCTGCGGTTACTGCCTTTTACTGCCTTTTTTTTAAAGAGTGAATGATTAAATTCACACGGCATTTTGCTTAATTGCTTTTTTCGAATGGTCGGCCGCCATCGCTAATAACGTGTACAGCGCCAGTATTCGCTTGAATTTGATATTTCCTAGATGACTGGCCGCGCAGATCCGCGTAGATTTCGTCGATCCCGGCCGCGGCGGCCGCATTTTCGATGGAGGCGAAAATGCTTGAGGCCCCTGTTATTTAGATTTAGGTGCACGTTAAAGAACTCCAGGTGGTCGGAATTTCCGGAGTCCTCCATTACGGTGTCTCTCATAATCATATCGTGGTTTTGGGACGTTAAACCCCAATAATTTTTAGATGACTGGCATTGACGTTTTTTGTTAATACGGCCCCAGTGGGCCAATTCCCAAAGCCTTCCTTTCGAAATTGCTGTTTTCTATTGGCCAGGAGCCTAAAAATATGCCATACATATGGATTCGATGACAACATCTGTGAATACGGGGCCAGATTCCACCTGTTTCGAATACACTGGTTTAATAACTTTGTATATCCTAATAATTCTAATAACAACACTGCTGTGCCACATAACTCAGCACGACATTAAAAATGCTTAATGAACTCGGCACCAGTTTGACACAATATTTATAATGCAACTTGGCGCTTTGTTTTTCCACATTAAAAACGTGAAAGAATTGGTTTCTTCGCAATTACGAAAGTCACTGCTTCAAGAGCCTTGCAAACATTTTTTTTTTTGGTCATGGGCACTCCAACGGGCCCGCGACGTGGCGGAAAGACTAGGCCTATATTCCCGACGTGGGAGCGTCCTGCTACGGGCTAGTTCACACCCCGAAGGGCATAAACAAAGTCATTGCATTACATTCCATGAAACTGTATTAATCGTGAATAGTATTCAGAATGCTTCAAAAACTCACTTGCTGTAGGACTGAGGTGTGTATCCATCCAGTATCGGCAAACAATCGCTTCTGGCATGTACCATCGTTCCTGGCAAACTCGCTTCGGCCTCGGAAGCTTTCGGAAGTGCCAATACATCCGAGTCCAGTTGTACAGAACTCTGAGACATTTCAATATTACGGTTGCCAAGGTCACTACGGCAAATACAGAAATGATTTCAAAAAGTAACTTCGGCTTGAAGGCGCTGTCTGAACGGGAAAGGCTGAAGTGCTTCTCCATCATAACGACTCCTCAGTGCTAACATTCACAACCAGAAAGCTTGTTCGGCGGTTTCACGACACATTTCTGAAAGTAACTGCATATGCTGACCTGTAGCTAGTGGCGCTAACGATGAAGGTATTCAAAAACCAAAGTTCGAGTTACACTATAACGGAAATAGAATCCTTTGGATGAAATCGAAAACCCGGACAGCGTTTCACCAGGCCGCCTGTGTCCCAGACCGAGTCTGTCTAAAGGTGCTTTCCACGGCCGGATAGTACCTAAGCTTTTCAAAGTGAAAAACTGGTTCCCGTTCCTGTGTAGATTTACTAGCATAAACGCGAGCTTGACCGAGCAGCGCAGGCAGCAAATGCAGTATAAACAAATGATGAACAACTATTCAGCAACAGTCTGTCGCCACCCCTGGTGTGGACACCAAAAATGCAATATCTCATCCGGAGATGCAAAATAAGAAAGGGAAACAAAAATGAGGACGTGCGCGGGTAGCCAGGTTAACATTAGAAAATGGAAAGGGCTGAGGTTACCGTGCGATAACCTCGCATTTCCAGCTACGGCGATTGTCGCTTTTTTTTTTTTTTTACTCGTAGTCGCACGGTTACCAGTCAAACTTTCGAGTTGGTTGAATTCCCAGGCTTCCTCTTTCCGAGCAAGACGCGGCACCCCGAGTCGCTCCTCTCTCGTGCCGAGTGTGGTTTCCACTAATAGCACTAGCCACTGACCGCAGTAGAGCGGTCGGTTCAGTCCAGCGGGTGACAGCCTATTGAACTCTCGGCGAAAACAAGTTCAAGGTCGTCCCCACGACGGGCCATGCAAATTTTGAGTAAGGAGCGCCGTTCAGTAGTCGCAATACTCGAATATATCTTTGGTGCTCCTCGTAATCTGGGGTTTTCCGGCACCTACCACAGTGACCCTTAGAACAGATGAACCTATAAAAGGCCGATAACACTGTAATTGCGCACACTGTGGAAGGTACTTCAGTTGATGCGCGAACTCCCGAGTCAACTTGACAACCGCATCAGGTCGTGGTTAGTGATGTGAAATTGCCGGTCATATTGAAGGCATGAAAAAATCTGTGAAGAAATGAGAACGTTTTTTTTTCTTTTTCTGGGAATTTAAGAAAGACCGGACAAATACCCTAACCTTTCTTGAATTGGGGTCCATTGAAAGACCTATTTTCTTAAATTTCCGTCTAGCTGTTGACGATTCACAACAAATAAGGTCATTTTTTATTCACTGCAACATATTTGGGACACTTTAAGGAAGGAAAAAATTCCTTTTACTTTTTTTTTTGTGAATTATGACGTGCCACGTTGTGAACTTTTCTTTGGAGATCATTATACTCTCTTCGGAGAGTCGTAGGACACAAAAGAGAGTTAACATGTCTCTTTAAAGAGAGTCATATGCGTGGCAAGCTAGGACTTACCGAAAGGAGTAACACATACTCTTCATTTTTCATTACAGTTCAGCCCAGACTTCTTATCTACCAAGCTTGAAAACTCCGCTATCTTACATTATCAATGAGCGGAAGATTGCGTACTGTCAGCGAACTTCTGGCAATTTACTTTTTTTTCTGGATTGCGGGCACCACGTACAAGTAATTACACGTTAAAGGTTCGATATTAAACAAAAAAAAAAAAACGTAAGTTAAACGTGTGGGCGTATTCGGACGAATGCTACGGGGATAAAGGAAAACCCTAAAGGTAGGTTATTTTCTGTGACCCGCTCGAAACCAGTTAATAACAATTAAAAATTCTTGCAAAACTGGTTTATTTATAGCGTGAAACGAAGCTTGTCGATAGTACTTGTTGAAATGCAGATCAAACTTTCTTTTTCTGAAGTGAGCACGTAGCGTCTCAAATTTCAATTCTTGTTCTCGTGCAGGGCTATTTTGGCGCGGCTGAAGTCTTCAAAATTTTCCAGGTTGAGTATCTGCCTTATTCACAATTCAATGCCGACTGCCTGCAATGCATTCTTCACGCAAAATAGTTCCTAGATCCATGACAATTCAACGAAACTCAAGACGTTCTGATGAGCCAGTGTGAAAAACTTCAGGCTGAACGAGCATTCATTATTTGCGTTTTCTGCTGTCTTCTGGCGGCCAGGCGCGTAGCCAGAAATTTTTTGCGGGTGAAGGGGAGGGGGGAGAGTCAACCGTACTTTATGTTGGTTCGTGCGCGCGTTTATATGTAAGCTTTTGCATATACACATGAGAAATTGTTGAATATTTTCGGGGTGGGGGGTGAGGTTGAACCCCCCCCTCTCCTTGGCCATGCCAATGCTGGTGGTTTCGGATAGAGCACTGCACGGGCTCGGACCTACCCGAAAACCCGGGCCGGGTAAAGTGGTTTTCACGGCGGGCCCGGGCCGGGCTTGGGCCTGAAGCTCCGGGCTTAGGGCCGGGCCCGGGTTTGAGTCGGCGTTCTCGGGTCTGGCCGGGCTTGGACTTTCCTCCGTTCTTAAAGGGACAGCAAAGTGAAACAATGAATCGGTTTAGACTGATAAAGTGTACTCTGAGAACTCGAATGACATTCATTTCACCATCATGAGTTTATTAATTGAGGAGAAAATCAAGCTCAAAGTTCCATTTTTAAATACCGCCCTGAAAACTCCTCGCGTGATGACACAAATTTCAAACTGTATTTGTCGTATTTTGGGAACATTGGCTCAACGAAATTTCCTGAAACTTGGTATGTTAAGTCTATGGCCCCCTCAGAGGTCAATGCACTTCATTTTTACCGTTTAGGAACTACGTAGGCCCCAGTTGATACCTTCAGAATCTATGGCGTCCCAGCGTCTCCTGCGCGAACTTCAAGGAGACGTCGCCACCCGCATTTTGTTTTTGTTCGTGTTATCGCTTACCAAGAGTCTTGTCGCAGCGAGCGTCGTGATTTTGGAATTGTAAGATAGTAATTTACTGATAATAGTAAAATCGTTCTTCTCTTCAGTGTCCCTTTTAAGTTTGTTCCACATACGTTGTGCATACACATATATGTCTCATATTTTATCTCGAAAAGAAAAACGTTTTTTTACGTGGGGCAAGCTATTTGGAGAAGTTTTATGAGGGACAAGTACTGAACATTTTTTGCTCCTTGCATTTGGGGCTACTTGATCTATCTGAAACAGGCGAGGTAAAAGTGAATAGATCAGGCGCTTATATAGTTAACATATCACTATTCCGTGCTTTATTTGCATTCGTTATTATTTTATATCCCGAATATTATCTGTAATCGCAGTAGTAAATGTAATTTAATAAATTTACACATTTAACTTATCATCGCAAGAGCGATCACAGAGCTCCAATGAGGAGGAACGCTCTTGAAAGTTCTAGCCTTCCACTTTAACGAAAGGACTGCACGGAGTCTCCTTACGTAAAATTTCTATAAAGACATTCGTTTTCCGTGGTTCCGTCCCGGCTCCCAGTGGTCATCTGACGCACGATGGACATGCACAGCCTGCTCTGTGTACCCACATTGATAACGTCCGAGCTTTCGTGTTGTTTCGCTATATCAGGGGTTTCAAACTCACCTCAGCTAAGGGGCCGCATTCACGAAAATTTACCCCCGCAGGGGGAAGGACAGTGACGAAGATAAGAGTGGTGGGGGATAGGTCGTACCAAATGTCAGCTCGTAGGGGAAACAGCGTAAAGACCAGGACAGAAACCAACTATATGATCAACCAACTAGCCGACAAGTTCACCCTTCAAATGTCAGCTAACGTTGCCATTTGAAAGACCTTTTCCATATCTC
Organism: Rhipicephalus sanguineus; assembly: GCF_013339695.2. Lineage (NCBI taxonomy): Eukaryota > Metazoa > Arthropoda > Arachnida > Ixodida > Ixodidae > Rhipicephalus > Rhipicephalus sanguineus. The sequence continues at coordinate 106,732,038 of NC_051176.1, read as the reverse complement.
CTGTATGGGTCATTTCTGAAAGGTATTCGGCGGCAGAATTCCAACAACATATGAATTCCTATCTACAAAATGACTAAAATCTGGACGCCGATTCTGAAATGTACAATTTTATTTAACGGTTATATATCAACACATGGTGGCCGCAGGGTTGTCTCACGAAAAAAAAAATGCTTTAGCCCCGTCATGTCTGTGTAGCTTAAACGTACTTATAAAGGGAACAAGATGGGACGAAGACAGTCATGTGCGGGCCGCTAGCGAGAGGTTTGTGGGCCACATGTTTGAGACCCCTTCACTATATAGTGCAAGAGCTTAAGATACCGCCGCAACAGCGCTAGAATGATCAGGTATAGCACAGGCCCATTATACAAAGCGTAGGGCAAAGTATGTTCGCCTGACGAAATATCTGGCTTGAATTACGAATTACGCATTACGAATTCCGTGCCGGATGATGTCCTCGTACATCGAACCATCTGCATCCAATGAGTAAGCGTCGAGAAGCTTAGTCGCGCTTTCTTCACCAAACTTGAACGAATCCCGAAAATAGATCGAAATCGCTTCGTCCACTTCCTGCCAGTTCTACCCGCGTAGTTCAATGAACACCTGCTACCGGTTCAACACCGTTAGGAAGGCACACACCATAATAATATGGGAAAAAAGAGCATGGTGCAAAGCGTGCATAACATATATACACTCCTGAAAACTGCAAGGAGAAGCCTTCAAAGAGGAGTTTTATAAATGAGATTGATGAGTGACACGACGTTCGAGAACGAGAGAAATGAAGGGATGAGCTGGACAGCTGTGTTCATTCTGCAGAGGTCCACAAAGACATCCTAAGTGTGCTCCAGTGGTGGAAGATAAGAACAACGACTGCCGAAGACTTAACAATTTGCAAAACATGTTGTGCGCCCCTGCGGCTAGCGCAAGCAGTGCAAGAAGCTTTAGCGTGGCAGGATATGTGATGCAACAGCGCATGGTGTGCCTAAAGCCGGAATATCTTGACAATTTGATTTTTTGCACAATAACATGCTAAGAAATAAACAATAAAATATGTCACAAAAAACTTATAGACTGTATATACTAGCAGTGGTCTGATATTTGAAAATAATGCTATGACATAGTTTTTTTCTTCCTTTTGGATGCTTAAAGGGGCCCTCCAACACTATTCAACCCCCCATTTTTTACTTGCGGGTTGCGTAGACTGATGGCTGGGGATAATTTTAGCATAAGTTTAAGCACCGATATCAAATTATTTAGTATTTTAATCACGCGTTGAAGTCGCTACATCGCTGCTGACCGCATCAGCGCGTAGTGGCGCTTGCCAGAACTATTGCGGGCGGAAATGACGAAGATGGGCGCTGGCCTATGATTGGATAAATGTAACGTTAGAAGTAATAACGGCGTTGCATCAAAGTTGAGATTACTATTGTGTTTCGTTTTTCTTTTCTGTGCTTTTTCAATGAACTCCAAATAGCCGCCGTCGCAACAAAAAATATCACTACAACCACAAAGTACGACAGAGGCGCCGGTTGCCATTTCGCCTCTGGTTGCTCTGGCTTTCTTTTTTTTTTTTTTTTGCCTGCGCCGGTCGGATGTCCATATGAAACGCTTGCCCCTCTTCCTTCTTTTTGCGTCTGTACGTTTGCGAGCTGCCTCTTTCCGCATGTGCGGTAGGCTCATGATTGTTGTTGAAACGGTGCAAGTAATCCTCTTCGTTGAATTGTTGTCGCTGCACACTTGTAACTTGTCGGGCTGCCCCCCAACAACCCGCGTAGGGGCGACCGTGTTTAACCGCCCATGCCGCTCCACAAATTCCCTTCTCAGAATGAGAAGAGGGAATGACATGGAATGTCGTTGTAAGGAACAGTAGACAAAGCCTCCCCAGCCTCGCTACGAAGCAGTAGCGTCCGCTCAAGTTCTGACAAGTCAGGAGGAACCACGTTTGTTACTATGGCAACGACGTCAACAATACGTTGGAAAGGAGAAGCAACAATGGTGTGCGAGCTTCCCCTACGTAAGAGCCTTCAGCCCATTTCGTTGGAGCGCCATCCGACGTCACAGCAGAGAGTGAAATGTGGTCACGTGACCCCGCGAAAATCGAGTTGAGGGCAGGCATTTTTTTTCTTGTATTTTGAATTTTCTAAATTGAATAACTTCGTACTGCGTGCCGCTATCGCTGCCGTTCTTGCTGCACTAGTTCGTCCGTACTTCAGTCTACGCAATCCACGAGTAAAAAATGGGGGGTTGAAGAGTGTTAGAGGGCCCCTTTAAACGTATTTCGAAAAGTACACGTGGTGCATGCGGTTCATTATTATTTTTATTTATAGGTTTGTGTATTTACAACAAGGTGATAAATTTGGCTTTCTTCCTCTATTTCTCTTCCTTTGGCAAGGTGCTACTATGCTGAAGACAGGTGCTACATATGCAGAAGAATGCAAGATCGGCTTTGTCGTTAGAGCATGCTTTAAATTTCCACAGAGTGTGCAATAAAAACAAAGTGAAGAGGGCGTTCTGTTCTCTGTCTCTTCTGTTTATATTGCGCTCCCTATTGAAAGTGAACTCATGCTGCAAATCACTTGCCTTGCTACAATATGATCTGTTACAAAACGCCCTTGATGATCCCCATTGTATTTGCAGGAAAAATAGGCACAGTATACCACTGCTGAACAAACATACATTGTGCCCAGTATGTCCGCTGAACTTTTTCAACCGTGAGCCCCTTTTTACGAGAAATTACCGTAGGTTAAAGTATAATTGTTAGCGAAACATGCGCCAACAAAGCGTATATATTTTCCACTTAAAACACCTTGCCGTCGATTCCATGTTCGGGCAACACCACCTAGATTAGTGGTTCGGGCCCCTGTCGGGCCCGATCTGCGGTCGGGCCGGGCCGGGCCGGGTAGGCGAAATTTTTTCTCGAGTTCGGACCGGGCCCGGGTCTCGCTTTGAGTCACAGGGCCGGGTTCGCGCGGGTAAATTTGAATGAATACCGGGCCCGGGCCGGGCCCGGGCTGAGAATCACGGCTCGTGCAGTGCTCTAGTTTGAGATGCGTAATTTTCATTCATATATTAATATGTTTCATGAATGCATTTTGAGGAGTTATAAATATTCGCGAGACATAAAATTCAGTGAATTTATCTGGCTGAAGAAACGCCTTTAGGTTCTTGATATGAAAGTACGAGTGGCGCATCGGCAGTTAGCCTACCGCCTTGGGATATGAAAGTAGAGAGGTTTGCTTCGAAACTATAGGAGTCATGCAAAAAAAAAAGGAAAAAAAGGAAAAGCTCACAGGGCCCCTTATGCATTCGCCTAAGACGACACGAAGGCGAAAGTCATTTTCTTCCTTTTCTTCTCAGTCGATGTATTGATCCTCCCCCCAGCCCTTTCACGAAAGTTTTCTACAACTAACCTGGTTTTGCAATGCCTCCAAGATCGGAGGCATTGCAAGCTTTATGCACCTCACCCTGTTTTGCACTGCCTCCGTTATTGGCCCACTTTAGACCAAGCGACGGTGTCATGTGATGACATCATTGTCGGCACGTTATGTGATGTCATAGTGACGTTATGACGATATCACAAATTTTGGCGATCTGTGAAGTCATGACGATGTCATATGGTGACGTCGTGGTGATGATCTTTTGCATCAGTCGAGTTGACGCCGACGCAGCGGGACGACGGTTGACGCCGACTGCCAGTTTTCGCGTTTGATGAGGCATCTAAGGCTTTCGCCTTAAAAGATAGGCACTGTTGTGTAGGGTTTTTCTGTGAAAATGACAAAAAGTGAAGTGACGCTATTTTTTGCAGAGAAAAGCTTGTGGCTGAAATTTGCCTAAAAATATAACGATGAGATGGAAGCGGGCATGTTTTTGGGCCCACGGCGGAAGTGACATAGAATTTCAACCAGATGTAGCTCTGGCTTTGACACAAAGAAGCGTATACGAAAAGGGTAGCTACACAAAAATGCTGCACTGAATTGCCAAGATCTGCCCACTGACTCGGACATCCATCAATAATCTAGGTAAGTATCGCACATTTGCTTTTAGAGCTCGTTTTGTTCATAATTGTGAATGAGAGCATTCCCACAAATGACATTGTCGTAGTTTTTTTTTTTCTTTAATTAACGAAAGGTAAGATCCTGTTCGCAACGACAGGCTACGTGTGACGTGTATCGAAAATGAGTGTCTGTTCAGCAAACGACGGAGACGCAGCACGCCACTGCTATAAAAAAGCTTTGCACATGCTGGATGAAACCAGATATGCGGCCTGTATATTTATGCACAAAAAAGGGACACCATGGAACTTAGCTTTTCCGTGTTTTACAGCCCTTGACTGTATTTTATTGGGCAAATTTAGACCATTGGTTTTTTTATGCTTTTTATGCCATATATAGAAAGAAAAATAACGAGAAAGAACTGCTGTTGCCAAAGTTTTCATGTTTTTTCGAGCGCCCGCATATCTCATGATGGCAGGTTCAGAGTGCCGTTGTTTGACAGAAGCCAGAATCATAACTACCATCACACTTTACCTGAGGCTCCATGAGCACTTTTGCTTTTGCATAGCCGTGTACATTGAGAATAATATCGCAATATATGGGTGCTAAATTAATATCAAACGCCATAGAACAGTCAATTACGCTGGATGTTTTTTTCGCAGTACGAGCGCTTGTACAAGTATGCTGAGAAAAAGAATTAACTCTTTTCTCCCCCACAATAGCGTCGACGAAGCCCACACGAAAAGCTCGAAAGAAGGCATTTAACGAATATTTCAGAACCCATCCTTCGTGGATACATCTATGTACAGCGCAGGAAATGCCGAATCTCATTTCGAATAAACCACAGTTGACAGCTTCGTCGGGTGAACGACGCGCAGCATTTGTATTTGTATTCCTGGCGGGGAAGCGTTGCGTGACCGAGTTACAGTAACATAAAGCAGAGGGCGCCACAATAGCGCTCTGTACATGTCGATACTGCCTTTGCTGCTTCTGCCGTTTCTTCACGTCTTCTTAGTTCATCCGTGGCTGGCAACAGCAGTACATAAATCATGTTGAGTAATATTTGGAAAGGCAGGGAGAAAAACACTTTTCCTCGTTTTCTACTCGAGGTACAAGAACGGTGCCAGCAGGAAGCGCGCTTGAATCACATGTCTTTTCGGACACCTCGCTCATACATCAAGTTGTGTTTGCTCGTGCCAGCATGATTTATTCATTTATTTTGCCAGAGAAGTGTATACGTAAAAGATCACTTACACGGATGTCTGAAAGCAGGCAGCAAGCAGTGCTTTCAAACATTTCTGAACTCGTCTTATAACTACCGATGCACTGTAGGCCATCGGCACATCGTGTTTTGCGCTCAACTATGCCTTTATGAATGGTTTGGGAAGCTTGAATGGGCACTGAGCTGGGTTTCTGCTGCAAGAGGCGAGGAAATTTCTGAATTTCTTTGCCACTTACGGTACTAACAACAAACATGTGTGTCACTCTGAAATATTTATTTGTGGTGTTCTGCTTGCCAAATAATACGACTTAATTAAAAGTTCGCTTGAACTTTTACTGCACATCTGACGGTACATAACTCGAAGCTGGTGGCGTACTGGGAATACGTCTTGAAAGGATATTCCTCGCTACCTTACCGGCTTCAGTTTGCAAATTTCAACACATGCTTGAATTAATTAGCTGAAACTTTTTAGGTGTTCTGATATTAATGTGATTTTACGGTGCGCCTCTTCAGCAATCCAGTTCGTGGATTATAATTGTGGTATGGGCCTGTCACGACCCAGGGTCAAAGCGTTAGCTCCTTCTAAGATGTGGCATCGGGGCTTGATGTCTGATTCCCGGCTAACGCCAGTTGTCGTGAACGAGATAAAGGCCTTATCGAAACAAACAACAACAATTTAATGAAGCATAGAAACAAAGTAAGCTATTGTTCTTCCGAAAAACTGTTATTTTAAACAACGCGAACAAGTACGAATCTGGAAATCGTTAGAAATAGGCGTGTCCATGTATAACAATTGAGACATGCTTTGTAACATCCACCAGAATTGGTATTACTTTTTTGGTATTACTTATATGTCTAAAAAGTTAAAGAGAAACGCAGGCTTAGAATCCTTAGTCCATTAGCATGCGAAGCTTGTGACATACATAAACCGGCCTCGGCGACAGTCCGTCCACAACGATACCGCGCGGCGAATTGAAGTAGGGAGCGGGCTCGCGGAGACTGACGGTGTTCGGTAACGGGACGTGGTGGTGTTTTTCCCGGAAAATGATCAGCGTTCATTTCTCGTCACCTCCAGTAGAGTGGAAACCACGGTGACACTTGTCGCCATCGTTTTATCCACTCTACTGAAGGTCAACTTCGTTGCGGAATAATTTATTCACGCACGAACTCTCGAAGCCTACTGACCGCCGCTAATGAGCAATTACGAACGAAAAGTTTTGTGAATTCGGCCCCAGTCACGTAGGCACACGGCCTCACCTGGCCTTGAATGTGTTGCCGCTGCGGTCCGGACTCTGCTGGTGGGCAACTTCTTTGGTGAAGAGTTTGGTCATACACAGAACAAAAGATGCTTACATATACACAGCCAAACAAGGTTCAGATATGCAGAGAATCAGGGACCGAATTCACGAAACTCTTCTTTGGTAAGTAAAGTGTCATTGGCCAGCAGCCTTCGCTTTAACATGATCAGCGTCAGGATTGACTGTTACGAAAATTGCTAGCATAAGATGCTTATGCGAATTCTGGCCCAGTTTTTTTGTCGTTTATGGAAACACAAATGAGCGACGATGCGCATTTACGCTCGCGCTTTTGACGCAAGGGATGCGTAGACGGGTGTGCATTTCTCGCTGGGAATGAGAGAGAGAGAGAGAACTCTTTATTGAAAAGCAGAGAATTTAGCCGGCGTATGCAAATCGCCGACTTGATACTCTGCGTGGGGAACTGGGATTGGGGACTGAAAGACATGAAAACGGAGGGAAAAAACGACATAAAATCTTAAAAGGTTTACACGAAAATGTGTTTTCGTGTAAACCTTCAATGCGTTAGACGCATTTTGCGGCAGTGCCACAGGCATGTTTAAAAGTTTTGCATGGTGCATGAGAGAAATCTAGTATAGAAGTACCACGGGGAAAATGATGGAACGGTTGTCGTGCCACAAAAGGAAAATTTACAATCTCTCGATACGTTTCGCTGAATCTCCAATTACACCTTGACGACTCAGAGCGCCCGTTTCGTGTATTATGGCTGTTATTACTCCACCGTACAGCCTCTATGGGAAGGAGGATTCAAATCATAAGCTCAAGCGAGCAATTTCTCTTTCCTTGGTGTTGACGATAAAGCTGCCTGCTGAGGCGTGCAAACGTCGCACGAGGATGCTTTCTCGGTGTAAGCACGGCTGTTGTCTCAAAATGCAGATGGATCTCGAATCACTAGTGCTGTTGAGCTCGTAGTGGGAACAACGCACGCCCCGCACTTGAGAGCTTCAAAATTTGAGAAAGGCAGAAGCTGTGGCTTTTAAAGTCAAATTAGCGTTAGGTGTGGTACACTACTGGCCACCATTTTACGTAAGACAAAATTGAGTGTTCCTGTTCAATTGCTACCATGGCTTGTGAAAAATACTGCACATATCTTTTATTTATTCGTAATTGTTCCGAAGTAAAATCACTGTTCACGTTAAAACCAGGAACGTTTTTCTGTGTTACAGCCATTCACTGTTATTTATTGTCAACATCCTCAATGATTAACTTAGCAATGTTAAAGCAAAGACGTGTGCGCAATCGTTTTTCCTGAATGCGTCCTTTTTTCGCAAGAAGCGGGAGCTGACACAAACAGAAAGACAGTGAGACAATTCTTACCATTGCTTCAAGGAACTTTATTCAATAAAATTATTTGGGTTACTGTACATATTTACAATGACCAGCAGGCGCGCGTAAGAGCCTTCCATACGCAAAACCCGCTAGCGCAGATTTGAAAGATCGATGCTCTACTGCTGTGCTCCTAAAAGATGCAACTATAGTGACATTCACCGTGCGAGCGACAATATAAAATTACTACGGCACTACGAATGCTGTCTTCTGGTTTACGTGACCGCGTGATCCCGTGGCGTCAGCTTTATGTGCAGGCCTTGAGTGGGGCGCAAGACGAGCTCCAGCGACATCTGCAGATCTTCGTTACGGGTCTTCGATTCCACCTTGAACCGTCTGAGGATCTGAGCCAGTAGAATCTTGTCCTCTAGCTGAGCAAACTTTTGCCCTGTCGAGTTGGGGTTAAAAAAAAAGACAGAAAAAAAACGAAAGGTAAGCGGGAGCTCCATTAGTATTCGACAAGCGCAGACGGCTGTAACATGGTATGCCAAATTTCCTCTTGGCACGTTCTTTGAATCTCTTGCTTCTAAAAGCAATTTTCTTTTTAAAGTTGTATCTAAGTAGCAGTCGGATAGTGTTTAGCCTATACAATCTGCCGCTTAATGAGATCTGCTCGGAAAGGTTTACTTCATCTTCTTTTCTTTTTATCTTGGAGGAAGGGCGTGGGTGGTATATGTATGTGCACATTAACAGAATAACGTTTCTATGTCTTTATCAGCTTTCACTATCTTTGGGAGGCCTTTAAAGTTCTGTTATAGTATAAATCTTACACTTCATGACGCACTCAAAGCTGCTTCACCAGGTCAAGTCGTCCTGAATCCGCTTGCTAGAGAAACCGGCAGCTGGGAAGCCTTCTTGAGTTCTGTTTCATGCACGCTCATTTGAATTTCATTTCGCGAGCTTCCCGTTGTCAATACGTATATTTAGTTACCAAGCCTAGCGCTGACTGTAATGAACTATTGTTTACTTTCATATCGTTTCCTTTTTCTCAGCGTTCAACAACAGGGAAGCTAACCAAAGCGAACATATTGCAATTACGAGTAACCTGTCTCCTTTAGGCTGTCATGGCCGTATTCAGAAGAATAACGAACCAGCATCGCATGCTTGACGTACCTATACAGTTGCGAGCTCCGCCGGCGAAAGGAATGTAGAGAAATGGGTGACGTTCCTTGTCGAACTCTAGGAACCTCTCTGGAATGAAGTCTTTTGGCTTGGGGACAAATCGCGGATGCCGATGCATGAAATATATGAAGATAACCGCCACGGTACCCTTCGGTATCGTATGTTTATCTGAAACGCGAAAAAAAAAAAGCAAACAAAAAACACAGTGAATCAACCGTTAGAATGGCTGGCATCCAATGAACATCGATGTAATGTTCACTCTGTATCGTAAAGTTATGCTCTCTAATTCATTAGGTACGACATTCCAACCTAACACGAGAAGTATGAACTACTTCATAAATATCTCGAGGCTTATTTTAACTATATTAAGTTATTTAGCCTTCACTGAAACCACTCTCTAACTTTTCCCAGTTGACTCTTCCCATTCTGCATTTGTGGGAGCCTAATTGCTGCGGCGTGGAATATCCAGCCCACGAACTTGTGTTAGGCGTAAATGGTACATGAAACCATAATTCTATTCGGAGTTATCGTTAGGCGCACAGATCCCGAAAGATGATATGTAGCGCAGAAAAAGTACATGAACTCAAGATGGTACAGAGAACACACTCATTCGTGCTGTGTATTCTGTCATGATGTTCGTAAGGGAAGTCGCTTTGAATTCGCTACCAACTTGCGCTGCCACTGTCTTTGTCATGCATTCACGCAGACAAGTACCTAACGTCCAACGTTTCGCTGTAAATAATAATGTAATAATGCTATAACAATAAAGTGGATCAATAAGGTTAGTTCCGCGTTAGCTTTGTTTGGCTTTCCCGGGGCCGTTCTCGCTGCGCAGGTTCTAGAGACAAATGCAGAGAGCTATTCTTTCAAATAAGTGAACTTTGCCACAAACCGGTACAGCCTTTGGCAATGATATGCCCAGCATCAGGATTGACGTGACATATCTCTTACCAACCAATCTTAACGCAAGAGCCTTTTTTTATTTTTTTGGCGAAGACGGTGTCTCCTGTCGTTTTAAAACACCGTTGTACTGCGTACAACCACAGAAGCGCTTTATGAAAGTATATCGAAACCTGGAGATTCAATATTTTTTTTAAATTGAAACATACAAACACGCAATACACAGTTTCTACCCCCAGCTTCGCCTTTCTCTAAAAGATAAATTACATGACCAAGTTCACCAAAGCTCATCATCACTATTATACTTTTTATTGTCTGCTTTTTTCTTATTTACCTTATAAAATACCGATTATTCGCGCTGCAATTTTACTCACTGATTGCTCATCGGGCAATTCTAATGTGTTCCCAAATTTACTAAAGTACAGTGACTATATCTACTGTATAGGCTTCATCATTACAGCTGATTCTTCTTTTCCGTTCAGTAGTGACTTCAGCTCCTCGCCAAAAAGGAGAATAAATGATCCAAAATTACCAAGGGTAAGATCTTCTCCAAGCTTCCTTGCAATAGCAGGAATAGGTGGGTAAAGGCGAAGAGCTTCCTGCAAATGAGAAATTTGAGAACATACTAAGCATGGCACAAGATGTGTCTCTAGTTGTATTTAGTCATTTATGTCGCAGCAGCGTGCATTCAGGAAACAAGAAGTACTAACAACAAATGAATGTAGTGAGCTGCTATAGATATAAATTATTTGCGAGTGATGGCTGCTGCGCTTGTTTGCATTTATTCGCATGTCTGTTAAGCAATCGAAATGTGACAACACCAATAGTAAAGGATTGATAGTGTACTCAGTAATGAGTTGTGTCTTACGTTTTTTTTTTTATCACCGAGTCTTCGCCAGAAGATCTGTCTAATATTTTTTTGTGTTTCTCTATGAACATCACAAGTACAATTACGTAATGCTCCAGCAAATACTCAATGTTCGCCGCTCCAAACCATAACTTTAGAGAACAGGACTCTATTTTTTTACTTTTTTTTTCTGCCGTTATGTTTCTTAGTTGTATCAGTGCATGATCGTAAGCTAAGGGCGCGTATCTAATACTTGGAAACGTATCCGTGATGACACGATGCACGCAAACTTTGTAACCACTTATGTCACATTGACTCGCTGAAAATAGGATGTACTTCGTATTATTGATACAAATGCGCGATTGACATTAACTATAAAGGCGGTGAAATGATCATTGGCTATATTCGTGGTAGTCAAGGCAAGAAAAGGCTCAGGAAATCATAGACAGTCTACATGTCGAGCACGTATTTTCCTTCTGCCTATACGCTGATCTCCAGGACAGAATATTTTGCTGCAAGCAAACGAACGGGCATTCGTTAGGGAGACAAGTATTCATAACGAGTGCCCGCTCGTCTCACGAATTATGGGAGCTGTATCTGAGTTCCAGCGGCGTACCTTGATAACGCAGTCCAAGTACTTCAGCTGCGCGATATCCTCTCTGGTTACGGGTCGTTCTCGGTCAGAACCAAACACGGCGTCCAGTTCTTCGTGAACCTTTGCCTGAGCCTCCGGATGGTTTCCGAGCAGGTGTATGGCGAAAGAAGCTGCCGTAGCGGTTGTGTCGAATCCCTGTAAAGTGATTGCGTTGCGCATCGCAACGCAATTGTTCAAACTATAGGATGGCGCTTTTCGAATTTCATCCTATAATATTCACATTGCCGAAATGTGGGAAACTGCATCGTGAAGGGAAACATTTCACGGCTTGATGTAGAGTATTAATTAGCGTTGTTTGACAGTTACTGCACGTAAATATATTCTCGCTTCTCTCTATAAAATGGGGTTGTCTTAAAGTGAACTGTTATTTACCGCTTTCTCAAAACGATACCTTCAGGAGACAATATATGGTGGTTTCTGTACATAGCTATCTACTAAATTTCGCAGAAGGGTTCCCTGAACGTGAGTGAAACCTTGGCCGTGCTATTACAATGGTAGTCGGACTGATTAATCGCAGATCGAGTCACTTATAATCTAAAAGCGTTAACTAAGAAGTGCTAAAGGTTTAACATCCCAATGTTACACGATATATTATAAGGAACATCACAGTCGTGAAGGAATCCTGACTAATTTAGGCCACCTCAAATTCTTTAATGTTCACATAGATTTAGATACGCGTACGTTTTTCATTTATTGATGATTTCCTTTTTTCCTGCCCCCCGCCTCTCTCTCATCTTTCTACTCCCCTTTCTCACTACCCCAGCGTAGGGTAGCTAACCGGGCATATTGGCCTTATCATTTCTTCCTTCCTCTTCCGTACGTTTTTTGCCTTCGCCTCTGTAGAAAAACGCCCGTCCTGGCTAGGAGTCGGAGCGGCGACTCTGCGCTTAGCAACCGAACGGTTAACCGGTGAACAAAACGCGAGGCATGTATCTGTTATCATGACAAGATATAATCTCTGTAAACAGTGTCCACCTGATTTATCCGTGAACAATTATTTACAATATAGATTTTACATATTCAATCGTAAGTCTCGTTTCTTCGATGCGCTCTCGGATTGTCCCTACAACCAAACGGTGCAAGATTGCAGCTTGCGTGTTCAGTGCAAAAGACTTAAAGGAAATGTTTCAGTTGAGCTGAGGGCGCGCGTGAACGAAAACCATTTTCCCTGATCAATGATTGCGCCACGTTTCGCGCCGTTGTGCTCACCCCAATCATGAACGTGTTGACCTCCTCCCTTATTTCCTCCTCCGTGAAGATTCCCTCCTCCATGTGCATACGAAGAAGGATGTCCATGAAACTCTTCTTCTGCGCAGCCTGGTCACTTTCAATCTTGTAGGTCTTCTTTCGGCAGCTGAGGATCTGAAGCAGATGTTAATTTTGGATTCATGCAAGAATGCTTGTCTGTCAAACTAAAACAGGTGATTAACAGCATACACATAGCCGGCTTCGAGGCCGATGACAACTTTGCTCTTATCTCTCATGTAGTGGTCTTATGTTTTTGTTTTTTTTTGGAAAGTTGCAGCACCTTTATCTTTTTGTCACAAAAAGTTCAGAACGTCCCCTGCCATAGTTATAAATGTACCACACCATACTTTGAATTTTCACGCTGCAAGCGCTTGCAGCTGCTTAGGCCTGCTTTATATGTCGATATTAGGCTACTCATCTAAGGTTAAAAAACAGCAACCTCAGATTGCCCCCCCCCCATTTTTTTCTCCTACCACCTTTCCTCGTACTTATTCATAACACCGCAATCTGGGGCCGAATTCACGAAACTTGTCTTTCGTAAGCGCGTTTTCCGATTGGTCATCTGGCTTCGCTAATCATATGTCCCGCATTGTGATTGGCTGAAATAACCTCTTACTAAAATTTCTAGCGTAAGGTGCTTTTGTGAATACGGGCCCAGGTGGGTACACTCTCCCTGTATGCAGTTAAAAGCTGCTTCATAAGTTTCAATATAAACTCAATTCCCCAGTGCAGGGTAGCAGACCGGATATTTATTTTCTGGTTAACCTCCCTGCGTTTCCGCATTACATTTCTCTCTATCCCTCTGCTGATCAAGTGTCCTTCCAAGGTGATGCTAATGCACTGTACCTCCATGTTCGCCAGTGGTATGTTCCTTGCCTAATTGAATGCTTCCATAATACTAGCGAAAACGCACAAAGACTACGAAGGAAGTTTTTGTGCGCGTTCGCTAGTGTTATGGAAGCATTCAGTCAGTACCAACTAACCCAGTTAAATGCATTAAGCTTGCCTAATAATTTTCGAAGATATAGACTGCAGGCAGTCAGTAATTTTGTCATTACGAAAGAAAAACATATATGCCGCGCAAGTAGCTCAACGCTGCATAAGGCAAGGTCGTCTTTTATATGTTAGGAGGCATCGAGAGAAGATTGGGACAATTAAGAAGCACACGAATAAAAAACAAACCTTATCATTTAGAACATTACGTTTTGTAATATGGCTGATATACAAAGCCTTGACTTTACTTTCATCTCCATTTTCAAGCCAAATGCTATAACTTAGCGAAATCAATGCGTATGTGATAGTTTTACTGAACGATAACAGTGTACTTACATCTCGAGTGTATTTCTTTATCAGCTCCACTTTCTGATAAAACTTTCTGCCGTCCTCAGTGCGCTTGTATATGAATTCTGGCCAGTGATGTATGTTCACCATCCTCGTAATGATCGCCGTCGCAATTCTGCAAATAAATTAAGGATGTGTGTTATAATATTCAAAAATAGAGAATTCCACCTACTTTAACTCTAATCTAAATATATATGTTAGAATAGTCACGTACTCATCGTTCACTTTCAGGAATCCAGTTTTCTTGACAGCCTCTTCGTCAAGTTTTATTCCCATAGCAGTCTCTAAAAGAGCGAAATACTTCGGTTTATGCCATAGAACAACATTTTTCGGTATTGTCAAGGACATCAAGCAAGAAACGACAGTGAGCGGACGTTTCCCAATTTACATCATCTTATATCTGCGCCATTTTCAGCCCAGAGTCACTGTGATTTTCTCGACCTGCCGTATGGATTGCTTGATTTTCTTTCTCTATTTTTCCTTTTGATGGTTAGCCCACTGTACACATCGGCGCGTAAATCTGCCTTAAAGGGGCCCTGCAACACTTTTTCAGCAGGGTCACAAAACGCTGCTGATCGGTAGTCGAGGCTCCTGAGAACACGCGAGCCAAACATTATAGCGCAGCATGCGGCCTGGAATTCACAATGAATTCTCAAAGTACGCTGGAAATCCATCCCTTTTCTTTCTACAAGTGATACCATATACACAAACGATCGCGCCATATACCCAAGCTTCAGGTGATTGGCTGATTTGAGCATCGCGAGCTGCATAGTTACCATGACCACCGCGAGAGGCCGCCACGTGCCCGCGCGTGCGCTCGCGATCACACTGAAAGCAAGCCGCGCGTTGGAAGAAAAAAGAAAAAGTGCTCAAGGTCATGACGCTCGCGTGACCTAACTTCTTTTCCCCGTGCCATCCCTTCCTGCTTAGCTCCCAGCGAGCTCGTCGGGATGAGAGAAAAGAGAAAGCAATTACAGCTTGCCGCAAATCTCTGTAATTCCGCTCGTAATTGACCGATTATAAAAAAAATTGCGGCAGTCGATTCGTGAGGCAATAAACTCCTTTAATAAAGCCACTTGATTGTTACTCGGAAAAGTGTTGCAGGGCCCCTTTAAACATTTTGCGCGTAAAAGATAACCCATACAGAAAGAACCCATAGACGTCTGCGGGCTTTCTCTTGATTTTTCCGAGTGCCAAATTGAATGCTAAGCACCCAAGTTTTTGAACAACCTCTCACACAGAAAACTGATCAAGCTTGCTGCAGGCCAAAATAGAGCCGCATTTAATGCCGTTCTGCTGCACGTAAGTTAATTACTAAATGCCAGTGTGTAACACAGCATGCATATAAATTTGGGAGCATTTGCGCTGAAACTTACTAGTATAGACGAGAACACAGCGAATTCCATGCGCAGCGCCGTACTTGCATCGCGCGTCGCGCCATCTATCGCACACGCGACGAAACAACGTGCCCGGGCCACGGCCACCTGGATCGGGGCGCGCGGCGCTGTTGCTCCCGATCCAGGCGGCCGTGCCCGGGCTGCCATGCCAGCAGACGCTACACAGAGCAAACGCGAAACTCCGAAACAGCCCGTAGGAGAGCGTGTGTCGCGTCTTTTCTAACCTGGACATTTTCGCTCTGTTTATTGGAACATCAAGAACACAAGAACACCTTGCTCATGCAAGTCCACAATGTATACAGTACGTGCTTAGCAGGCTGCGGAAGCAACCTCGTCAGGTACGTACGCTGTTACATTTGTAAATAAAGGTCCTCGCTGTAGTACGCGTGAATCGTAATCGCAGTGCACCTCGCGAAAAAATGAAACGATGCTTTGTTGCCCCATATTGCAAGTTGTGCACAAAGTTTTGTGAAAACTCATCATGTCAACGTGCATCGCGTAATAATTAGAGTACGCTTTACGGGTAGTTTCGCGGAACGTACTTTTTGTTTCACGAGCGCTCTTACAATAATGCGTCTTCCTCACAAAAGCGTGCTATCAGAGAGTATCACCTGCAGTATCGTTAATCGATCCCTTTTGGAAGCTATCTGCGCGATTTTAATCTTGTAACGATGATGCTTTACAAACGAAACTGTGCTGCTCCTAGTTAAGCCGATATTGAAATGGGCGGTATCCAGCTGTCTTTTATTAAATGTGTGCTACGTAAATATGCTAAAAATTTAGCTGCTTGAGATAGCGCTGCGCCTGCGACGTAAAGGGCACTGGCGCGAGTACTGTTTACTTCAGTGCCAATATATGTATTATGTGCAGCTAGATGCCTCGTGTCCAAATAAATTTAGGGACAGCAAACACTGAAATGAAAGCACGAAGTTCTGGCTTACTGTTGAGGAACACCGTACCATTTACTACCTTTTGAAGACGAAATGTTGAAGGCGTGGATGCCATCAAAAACACTAAAGCTTAATACTACGTTGAAAGTGGCAAAGCATGCTGATTGCTTGATGCTTGATGCTTGATTGCTTGTGCTTGATGCACTAACTTTGCACTACATTTCCGCCAAAGGAAACTCTCAAAGGTGTGAAGTGCACCCCCACACAAAGCACGCGCCAGCCTTCAAGCCAGCTGCGTGTCACGAAAATTAGGTTAGTAAAGTGACATATATGTGGGCATCGCACTACAGAATACACGCAGTTAGCGTACTTACTCGCGCATTTTCACTCGGCTCGTAGTTTTTCTGCTTGAATCACATTGATCCACTCGCGGCGAAGTTGAAAACACCGCGCCGGCGCTAGTCTTGTGGCGCGTCGTGATCGTCGCAGACAACGCTAAATAATATCCTCCTGTTGCGCTGCTTGTTTTGGCATCCAAAGACGACGCAGTAGTGCCCAGGAGAGCTCTTATACTCAGAAGCGGCGTGAACGAGTACTTTTTCGCGCTTTAAAGCCTCAGAACTGCAGCTTGCCCTGTTTACTTGGCGCAACCCACGCGCGCCTTGGCAGCCCCGCCAGTACAGCGTCTGGGTGCCAGAGTATCCGCTCGGCTCGCCAGCAGCCTGGGTGCGAGACCGGCGTGCTCTGCTTATAGCGCTAACAATTAGGGGTGTGCGAATATTCGAAAGTTTCGAATATTCGTCGAATATTACATTCGAAATATTCGTATTCGATTCGAAAATTGTGTATTCGAAAAGTTTCCAATATTCGATAACTTCGAATATTCGAAAAATTCAAATATGCGATTCGATTATCATGCATAAAATAACTCGTCTTCCACATTTCTGCTGCGTTCGTACCTTCAGTGTACATCAGTGTTCCTTCTTAGTCCTTGTCGATTTTCGCGCTAGCCAATTTTGAAGATTATGAACCAACTAGCCCAACAACGTATACTAGCGAGTTTTAGTATAGCGGGAAACGCTTACGTTAGCGTTAGCGTGCGTCTCAACGCTAACGCTAAAACGGAACGCGCTGCGTGTCAACTGGTGGTCTTTTAGTATAGCGGAAGGCATTCCCGCTAACGCTAACGCAAGCACATACGGCGCCATCTAGAAATAAAAACACTAAATGCACTGTAGAATCCACAAAAGCGCCACCAAGTCGAGCTGATCCAAAGTCACCACTGTTGCGTCTTCATGTCGCGTTTGCAGAAGTGTTGAGTTCTGACACACCGGTTTCTGTCGACATGCCGCGTTCGAGAATTCTTCAAGACTCCTATTACTTGGCCTTTTTAAGCTGGGACGCATCACGCGTCACATTCATGCACTGCCGCGAAAGGCATGAAGGGAAACGACGCCTGACATGTATCTGCTTGACTTGTGGCCGTATCTTGGAAAGAGGCGACTAAAGACAGCGTCGCCATCTCTGTGCTGCTACAGAAAACATGAGCGAACCTTGCAAACAAATCTTGCTAAGCCTTCTGCAGCGCAAATCCACATTGTATCTCAAAAACGGAGCTATTTTACGGCGGTGGACGGTTGGCGAAGCCTCATTACTCAAATCTAAATCAAACACGAACATTATTAGGGAATGAGTAAGCTTAATAATGCAGGACGACGGCTACAAAGATTCGAAGTGGACGGCTCTCGCTTCAACAGGCACCGCCATCTTGCCCTACGTACGGGATCTCTTGCGTGCGTTAGCGTTGAACGCTATATTCCAGAAATAGCGTTCGTACGTAAGAGCTCGGGCTACGTTTACGTTCTGCTCATGCGCAGTTAGGAGCACGCAACGCTAACGCTAACGCTAAATCCTTGCGTTTGCTGTTTTCCGCTATACTAAAACTCGCTACTAGCGAGTTTTAGTATAGCGGGAAACGCTTACGTTAGCGTTAGCGTGCGTCTCAACGCTAACGCTAAAACAGAACGCGCTGCGTGCCAACTGGTGGTCTTTTAGTACAGCGGAAGGCATTCCCGCTAACGCTAACGCAAGCACATACGGCGCCATCTAGACATAAAAACACTAAATGCACTGTAGAATCCACAAAAGCGCCACCAAGTCGAGCTGATCCAAAGTCACCACTGTTGCGTCTCCATGTTGCGTTTGCAGAAGTGTTGAGTTCTGACACACTGGTTTCTGTCGACATGCCGCGTTCGAGAACTCGTCAAGACCCCTATTACTTGGCCTTTTTAAGCTGGGACGCATCACGCGTCACATTCATGCACTGCCGCTAAAGGCATGAAGGGAAACGACGCTTGACATGTATCTGCTTGACTTGTGGCCGTATCTTGGAAAGAGGCGACTAAAGACAGCGTCGCCATCTCTGCGCTGCTACAGAAAACATGAGCGAACCTTGCAAACAAATATTGCTAAGCCTTCTGCAGCGCAAATTTACTTTGTATCTCAAAAACGGAGCTATTTTATCGGCGGTACACGGTTGGCGAAGCCTCATTACTCAAATCTAAATCAAACACGAACTTTATTAGGGAATGAATAGGTTTAATAATGCAGGACGACGGCTACAAAGATTCGAAGTGGACGGCTCTCGCTTCAACAGGCACCGCCATCTTGCCTTACGTACGGGATCTCTTGCGTGCGTTAGCGTTGAACGCTATATTCCAGAAATAGCGTTCGTACGTAAGAGCTCGGGCTACGTTTACGTTCTGCTCATGCGCAGTTAGGAGCACGCAACGCTAACGCTAACGCTAAATCCTTGCGTTTGCTGTTTTCCGCTATACTAAAACTCGCTACTATTACGCTAAAAACGTTGCCGAGAGGAGCGATAAACATCGTAAGTACACGGAGGCACGATAACTGCGACGAGCGCCCCAATACGTATGATTTATTGCTGGTGCATCTCCGACGTGCAGCGCTCTTGGCGATCATATAACCGTACATTTTCAATATTATGCGGCCGTAACGTGCCGCACTACCACTCGTTCACTTTGCGGGACCACTTCTGAAGAAAGACAGTGACCCATGCGACTGGTGGCGGACTGTAGGCACCTTCAGATACCCCAGTCTGGCAAAGCTGTGCCTCATGTAACTCTCTATACCAGCCACTTCTCTTCCAAGCGAGCGTGCCTTTTCAGTGGCAGGGGGGGGGGGGTTGCCTCTGTTACAAGGGAGCGCCTGCTGCCTGATCATGTGGAGCAACTCATATTTCTTCATGATAACATGTAGTCATTACTTTCATTGTGCCGTGATATTTGCTTGTGTTGGGATGTGCACTGTGCTAGCCTGGACATTGTGTTCTGGAGATAGCAGTCTATGTTGTGTTGCCAGTCAGGCTGTTAATGTTTTTGTTTTTTCAAATAGCTACATGTTAAATAAAATATTGTTACAGTGGAGGCATTTTTCCTTTGATATTCGATATTCGATTCGATATTCGAAGGTGGATATTCGTATTCGATTCGTATTCGAAAAATTTGATATTCGCACACCCCTACTAACAATGTCACCCTGATGTAGGAGTTGCTTGACAGTGTCCCTCGATTAATGTTTCTGTGCGTAGAGAGCCCCTAAATGGGTGACACCTTGCAGTAGCGGATTCTCTGTATGCGTCTCTTGGTTCATGCCACAAAAATTTCGTTAATACTTCTTGGGCGAGTTGGTTCATATTGTAGATTAAGGGGGTAACAGTGTCCGTGTCGCCTCTCTTGTGGGTGCGTGTTCGCGCTGTTACCCCTAATCTACAAAAATTTCGACCGCTTAGTAATACCGAACTGTTTATCACGATACAGATTCCTCTAAAATCTATCTCACGACGAGAGATAAAAAGTTTGAGCCTGATCATGAGCTCCCAGCTTGGCTTCGAAAAGCGAGCTCATTTTGCTTCCCAGTAGTATGATTCTCTCGAACCTTGTGTCGTCGCAGCCCGTATACTATTTCACAGATGGAAGCAACGCTTCATCGTGAAAGTTCGCGTTCCTCTGCTATCTTTGCAGCTGCACAAACGGGCATTTTACTTTTAGTCTGAGATGCGCAACAAGCGCAACGGTATCCGTTTCGGGCAAGCTGTCAACCAGCGCCTGCGCCTGTAGCGCACACAATTTACCGCAGACAGAAACTTCGGAGCAGTTAAGGACGCGTATTCATGCTGTGAACTCGTTCTCGGTGAATAATGGTCCCTACGAAGCCTTTCCTCAAAAAAAGAAGTTGAGTTACCAAACGACGCAGCCGCGCGAGCTTTGTTCACTATCCAACATGTCACGCTTTTGCAACGCGCGTTGGTGTCAGTCACGTTAGAAGCGCACAATATTCTCGCACGAATGCTGTACCGAACCGTTGTTGAAGTGATCAGCAGT
This sequence comes from Rhipicephalus sanguineus, assembly GCF_013339695.2. Taxonomy (NCBI): domain Eukaryota; kingdom Metazoa; phylum Arthropoda; class Arachnida; order Ixodida; family Ixodidae; genus Rhipicephalus; species Rhipicephalus sanguineus. The sequence continues at coordinate 106,711,379 of NC_051176.1, read as the reverse complement.
CCAGAGCACATCGCTTTGGACATTTAAAGATCCGTTGATGTGGTGTTGACATAGGGTGTGGCATATTGCACTACAAGCATTGCTATATGGTCTTGGCACGCACTTTCTGCGTGCTTGTTCCGGCGCCACTGATTGCGGCGTGTTCTCGTTTGTTTGCACTGCAGCGGGGTCAGACAGCCTCCTAAAACTTTCAACACAGTTTTGAGGCTCTTCGCCTGAGTCACGTATTCTAGCTCATCCAACAGATCAAGAAAGTCGCTGTCTTTTTCATATTGCAAACGTCTCTTACACCACTCGCAAATCTGTTTGAAAAACAGAAATGATAAGATTTCGTTACAGAAATAAGGATATAGCAAAAAAGAAAAAAGAAAAACGGTAGCATCAGTATATTTCTTCATTCCTGCACTCGGAGTACTTGTCTTGTTGTCTGTACTACTTGTAGCATTCATGTTCTATTGCTCATATGCGGTGGCGACAGTTTATCGGTAGCTTTTTTTCCCCCATACGCATGTCGCACCATTAAAAACAGTGAATTTCAATAAATGTACAGCGGTAGTTCATCCACCGATGTCTGCGCTGCACTTAGGTTTACACGTAGTGGCGAAATTAAGCTAATAAATTTGCGCCAGTTCAGTGTGCGCACAAATTTATTTGGTAATGCGACGTAGCAATATTCATCTTCTCCACTCTAACTTTTACTCGCTCTAATCACTCGCATAGCTTTCCCGCGCCAAAAACAAAAAAAAATTACAAGTTATACTTTAGAGAGAAATAGTGATTTGTGGCAACCTGTGAATCGAATTTTTTTATATTGTTTTCTTTGACGATCCGTTTCTTTTTTAGGAGTGATTCATAGTTTGTTTCTCCCATTTAGTTATACGAGAACAAAACGGCCTCTTTCATCTGAGAAGGCAGCAAGCGGCGATTTCTACGGGAACGAGGCCAGCTGGTAAAAAAAAAGAAGAAAAAATGACTGCGCCTCTGCTTTCCGTGCCCGCTTCCCATCAATTAAGGTCCGCTTGAGGCGTGCTCCTCGAACAAGCTTAGCGCGCGGCCCTTCTCGAAGGCCGGCGGGGCAATACGCGGCTCTTCAAACAGGACGGATGGCCTGTCAGAGGTGCCCGCGTGGTGTTCGTTGCGTCGGCACTGAGAAGAAGCGCTCGACGCGACGCGGGATCACTCACCGAAGAGAATGCCGAATGTCGCAAGCCTCATCTCTGGCAGCACGTCGAAGTGGTCCCGGCCCAGGGCGGCCATCTTGTCGCACAGCAGGGCCGCCCTTCGGTTCATAACGGGCACGTAGTCGTCGAGGATGCGAAAGTGGAACGCCGGCGTCAGCACCTTCCTACGCTTCTTCCATATCGACTTCTCGCTGAAAACGATAGCGCTTTTATTTAGCCCCTCGATAACGGCAGTAGCGGTGCCAAACGTTATAACACGCTCTCTTATAACTACAAAAACGACTTCATTAATTCTGGAGCTACTTTTTTACACTTTTCACTGCGCGAGATTCCTGCGATGCTCGTGGGCAGTTGGGGCCGAATTCGCCAAACTTCTCTTTCGTAAGTGCGTTTTCCTATTGGTCAGCCGGCTTCGCTAATGGTATGTCCTGCATCGTGATTGGCTGAAATATTCTCTTACAGCAATTTTTGGCGTAAGACGTTTTTGTGAAGACGGGCCCTGGCTAGAGCTTGGATTTAGCTCCGTCTTGATGCTTTAAATCAGGAAGAAATAGTTGAAATGCCTGGAACTATCTACAGGTAATATCGAGTCCGTCGATCTATAATGTAGAGACTATTCAAGGCAAACGAAGTGCGCGCGTAGGATTTTGAGTACCAGTTTGAATTTAGCAATGTTAAAAAAATATGAAAGAATCAAAGTCTGTTTGATTGCACACGGACAACGACGTGTATTCCTTGTCGCTCTGGAGAGGGAGCTATTTTTATTCAAGGCAATGCAGTTTTTTTTATAAACTAAGGCAGTCAGGGTCGGTATATACAAAACTTGTTTTATGTACGTATACACAAGGAAAATGCTCGCGCTTCCGTAGTTTCCTTGTAGACCAGCGTTCGCCCGTCCGCAACTCACGATAACGATCGTCGAGGTGACGAGATGTTATCGTGTAATAATACGCAAGCAAGGACTGCAATGTATAATGTATCGGATCAGTCACGGACAGCACTTGCGTAAGGTTTGCAAATACGGTCGCAACTATTTCTAATTTTTTGTTGTTTGCGCAAAAAGCAGGCCAAGCTCAATTGGGTACAAACCAACGCGCCACTGCGAGAGTTCCATACGGAAGAATGAATATTTGCTCTGAAGCTAGAAGCAAAAATAAAACTGGATTGCGCTGTTACACCAGCACTGCAACGATGTCGAGGAAATGGGCGTAAGACAAAATAAAAGTATTCGCTTACTTGAACGCAATAAAAGTATTTGCTTACTTGAGTACTGTCTTCTACTTAAAGGGGACGAGGTTGACGAAAGCGGCAGTTATAAGTTGATAGCACATTAATTTTCCATACTCCAACACTGGCGTGCTAATACGTTATATGTTTTTATCCTGTTAATTTCTCATGCAATAGAAAGAGTCTGGTAGCTAAAGCAACACTTCCAAATAGCCCTACTTTCTTCCTAAGTTATGCTCTTTTTTTACTTCTGACATTCTTTCTAACGAACATTGCAGTGCTTTCAGCAAAGTGATCGGCTGCGGTAATACGCAGCACATTGAAGTTTAGTGAAGACACGTCAACTATGCAGGAAGTTCAATTCATCCAAATTTCAATGTATTATGCTCTTTCTTGGCCACTTGTCGAAAGAAGCGGCAAAAACAAGTTGCGTCCACATATTTGAACACTGCGCCTGAAGGCGTTAAGTCGAAAAATACCAGCAAACTTGGCATTTGTCTGGGAGGTCTGCAGAGACAAATTCCAAGATGTGCTGAAGGGTTGTAACGCGCTGTGCTTAGGCAGCCCGCGTTATGCCAAGGCAAGTAATACAGCGAAATATATCGTTCAGGAGGACGGTCGCACTTGGCTTGATTTTGGCCAATATCATGACCAATATAAACTACGGACAATGTGGTTTCGGCTCTCGCTTTGCATGCTTTGCGTATTGGAGAAACCACGGTCATTAGAACGCAATGAAGACTAACAACTGTAGCTTTAGTGTGGCAGGTCCTCCTGCAAATATTTTCTTTCTTTTTAGGCATTACTGGCCATAGCACCATCCTTTTGGCACTATAAGAACAATCACTGTGCGGCACAAAAAGCAACAATCGGCCAAACGGAAATAGCCCAGGATATTTACCTAGTAAGCAGGCCATTGCCTATCCAGCTTTTTAACATGGCGTAGAGGAATGACTTGTTAACATTTTCGGTGTTTGATAACACCCGCTGCAAGAGAAAGGACAGCAATTCACTCTCGTCTAAGCCAAGGCACATGTAAGGTCATTCTGCAGTCGGCTATCTGCTATTTCTTTCCCTTTTCAATGTTAGCTACGATGAATAGGAGTCACGCCTTCATCTTTCACCACGGTTTTAAATATCAAATTCTAGGGTTTTACATGCAGAAACCAGCACATGGTCATGAGGCACACAGAAGTCCTATCTTCCGAAATAAGTTTTAACCACCCACGGTTCTTCGAGCTGCGTCTAAATTTCAGTACACAAGCGTTTCTGCCTTTCGCCCTCATCGAAATGCGGGCACCGTGACATAGAATCGAACTCGCGCCCATGAGTTTAGCAGCCGAACACCTTAGCAGCTAAGCTACTATTACGGGTCATGACCCTTGGCTTGGCGGCTGCGGCGTTGGGCTGCTAAAAACGAGGGAACGGGTTCTATTCCCGCCGCATTTCGACGTGGTTTATACGTGAAAACACCCGTGCACGCGGATTTCGTAGCAAGTTAACGGAACTCGGGGGCTAAAAATTCCGCGGGAGTCTTCCACCACGGTGTGCCTCCTAATGGCCGCGTGGTTTTGGCAAGCAAAACCACATCATTTAATATTTAACTGTTTTCACCGAGAAACGGATATATGGCAGACAGAAAAATGCCAACTCTGCACAGAAAGAAAGGAAACTGTGCAGAACTAGCTCGTGTACATCTCATCTGGGCCCTGCAATACACCTGCAGAACAAAATTACTCCACCGACTGCATAGTCACTGAAACAAAAATATGAAATAATAAAAACAGAGATCTACGGGAAATGGGTTCGCGTTGTCTTAATTCCAAAGTAAGAACATCTCTTTAAAAGCATTATCGAAATTCGAATTTCCCACATACATCTTATGAGATGTAGAACGCGTTCCGCCAATCCCCGCTGGGCTTTATGAGGGACGGGCGTCTGATTGCACGATGACAGTGTGAAGGGTGCCAGCACGTTACGACGCGAGCACATAGAACAGAAACGCACAGGACAAAGTGCAATGCGATTACATAACGGCGGCATGTGCAATTGCGATTTTGGAGTACATATTTTCTAAATGGCTAATTGGATATATGCGAGGTACGAAAACGCAATCTCTTTCTTCATCGCTTCAAAACTGCATATCTGCGGTCAGAGCGCGACTCAGATCCCAAAGCAAGGTCCGCACGAACTATCGGAATATCTTAAACGCGCTTACCTCAACAGTGTCGGGGGTCACGGCGATGAGAAATGGCTTGGGGCCGTAGAAAGCAACCGTGACATCTTGGTCGTGGATTTGATAAAACACGGAATCGAAGTAGTTGAATATCTCTGGGAAAAGTAGAGCAAGTACGTATTGAGGCAACATTAAGCTGAGAAAACTTGAGCGTTATTATGTCATTGAGTCATTGCGCATAAATAACATTACGCATGATAGTTATGAATGCTAGTTTATACACTTAGTTTTTATGCTAATGTATATGCCAACAATTTATATGCATGCTAGTTTAAGTGTGTCACTGGCAATTACGCGGTCGCTCTAATATTTAACGGCGCCAGTCTGCAACTCGCCAGCTAGCTATACAATCAGTCTTTTGGATTTGGGATTCGTGCGGAAGTTTGCTGTTAGTTTCACATCCCTTAGCGATCACTGAGCGCGGGCGCGTGTCGCCAACGCTATTAGGTGTTGGCGGCACGCTTTGCTCTCAGTGATGCCACACTTCTTCTGCAATAGCTATATTATGCGTTTGACCCTGTTTGCAGAGTGGACGATCTCAGTGAAAAGAGGTTGCAAGGTACTACGTAATTTGGAACTGCTGAAACCTGTTCATCCGGGGGACATCGGCGAAACAGGAATGGACCTCGTCTCCGGCATCTATTTCCCTTTGATAGCTAATTTTATTGCTCTTCTGACAAAAGCGTCAACTTAAGTCATAACACGGAACAAATCACGACGACGATGAGCGCGACAGAAAAGAAGGGAATGAAGGTGTCAGTTGCACTCACTGGCTGGCACTTCCAGCGACGAGTCCATCTTGGCGACGCTTTGCCACAGATCCAGTAGCAAGCAGAAAGGGAAGCGCTCGTGCGGATGCGGGATGTTCCATAAGCAAGCGTAGGCACGAATCGTGCGGGCCAGAATCCGCGCGCAGTACAAGAGCACAGCGATCACCGCTACGTATACGCATGCCGAAACAATTTTGCTATGTATCAGGGGCTTGTGCATCGGTGGTACGGGCTCCATGGCGCCTTTCGGCTGGTGCTCGCGATCCCTCGCGTCGCAAAGAGTTCTAAATCGGCGGCGCTTTGGTTCCAACTATTTAGGCGTTCAGAGGGAAAAACGCTTCCTCAGTTTATTCGGTGAAGCCGCTGTGCGGGTCGCACGCGCCTCTCAGGTTTTTTGAAAGTCAACTGGCTGATCGAATACCGTTCTCGCTTCTTTTATGGGCTTTTGCTGTTTTGACGGTGCTTCTCAACGTGGGAGAGGTGTTGGCAGTGTTGAGCGAGGAGGTGAGCGCGAGCCGATCGCTCGGTTCGCTGTTCCCGGCGATGACAAGGCGGCACCCTCTGCACCTCCTCGGGGGAAGTGAAAGTTGGAGCAGCCGTTACGGCTGCGTAGCTGGCACAATCGCGGGCGCGTGCGCGCTCGCATGCCCGTTCTCACCTGGGACAAATAAAAAAAAAATTCTGGCGGCCTTGAGTGCGTGCGTATGTCACCCCTCGCTCTCACAGGGACCGCCTCTTTCTCGCGTCGATACACAAGGCACCTTCCACCTTCCACCCCCCCCTCCCCCCCCATCCCCCCGCTCGCGCGTAAGCACTTGACACCGTGCGTGGACGATCGGCACCCGTTCGATGTTGTGGTGCGTGCACGGTACCCATCGACTTCGGCGTTGCGTAACCTTGCTACCTCGAGTGCACCAACCACTTGCGGCTTGCGTCACTAGATCCAAGTCGTGCACGCGTCTGCCCTCTCTATAGGGAGCATCTGGAGAGTCGTCACTGCGCCGTGATGTGAAACACGCGCGCTCTTGGCCTCTGGCCATCGTTTCCTTGCGGAGCTTCCGAATCATTATTCGCTCACGGAAAATGGCCATCGTGTATTGATGGCTTCGATCAACGGCGACCATTGAAGCGGGGGCGCGTTGAGCGTCATTCGTGTAAAGAGTTCTCGCGTTCATTCAAGTGGCTCCCCCGCCACTCGCAGGCCCGTGCTTCGGGTAGGTGCGCCTTTACTCGGTCGGTCGTCGCGATTCGCCAAGCCTATAAGCACTCTTGATTACCTTCCTATTATGACACTCGTGACTCGCTGCATTGATAACGAGGCATTGATCGCTCACATATTACAAGGCTTAGACGTCGCGGTGTAGTGCTTTTTAAACGGTGTTTTCTCTTTGGCCTCCCCTCGCGAATAACCCAAATGATTTTTATCATTTGGGTTATTCACCCAAACACGCCCCAATAATGAGCTGAATAATTATATTGCGCGAAATATGCGAGGAATGAGTCAAAGAGAACTGAAAAGTGGGCGAAGCTTTTTATTATCTCTGATAATTTGTGAACTCAACATAGACGTATCATCTATGTATGCAAAGGTCGTCAAAACATTTTTTTTTCGTCTGCATTTCACCTGAACAATAGATTATAGGCAATGGAAATATCCTGCCGCTAAGCTTGTGAAGAAAGGGCTCTAACAAGAAACATGTGGCACAGGAAATGCCCATGACAAAGTATGCGCTGTGGGATTCATGTCGTCGTACCAGCAACTTACATGTGTCGTCACAGACGCAACTGAACAATTTGCGCAATTTGCCCATACACGATCAGTCGCACACAGTGACTACTGTGAAAATTCCGCTAAAAACCTTTTTGTGCACACAGCTTACGCGAACTGTATACGCAGTTGAGATTGTAGTTTCAAAATTCAATTTTGTAGGAGATAAGCGCTGAAGGTTCCCACTGCATGTTAGCCTGCATTGTTGGCCTGGCATTGGTCGGGTAAGAGCTTTTTCCTCAACATGAGGACAACAACTTTCCACCTCCGAGAGTTGACCCATACCCGCTAATAGTAACATGTCCAGATTTTTCTTTCTGTCTTTTCTCTTTTTTTTCCGGGTGGAGTGAGCCCTTGACCGTGAAGTGATAGGTCGGCGAACATTTGTTGTCGAGTGTCGTTTTATGTCCCGTGTGGCCACTCCTGGCTACGCCTATGTCCGCTGCCATATAAAAAAACTTCTACGAATAGCGACTTGAGAGCATAGGCGGAAGTATTCAGGGACAAGGGGGCCAGCGACAATAATTACCATCAAGAATTGTTTTTTTAGTAGACTAGCAAGTTATTTACGGTTTTCGTGCATATGTGCCCCTTTTCGGGAGCCTACGCTAGGAAGCATTATTGCAGAGAAGAGAACTTATCACAGTACCATGTGAGCATTGCGTTTTCGTAAATAAAAAAAAAAATAAAAATGATGTTGGACCTATTTCTGCATTATACATTCGCTACGATCATTAAATAACAGCGCTCCGTTGCACTGAAGCGAACAAATGTGAAACACTTGTATTGTCAGATATTGAAGGCGATCGTTAAATAACATACAGATAGATCTCCCCAGTTAGCAGTGGGCACTAAAAACGCGAATGGTACGGTGGTTTCCAGGCCGTTGTACTACTGTGACCGTAGCCTGCATGGCGTCCGGAAAGCATTCTCTTTTTTGGACAGGGACCTTTCTTTGTATTTCTTCGGCTCGTCCTTCTCGCAGAATGCGAGGTCATCTGTTAAACTTACGTTACGACTACTGTACTCCTCCTAGGTTTTTATTTTTACGCTGCTGGTTTCCTTGTGCTTATTCACCGTGGATTGCTTAAGTCCTGATGTAATAATAATAGTCAATTATGTCTGCCTCGGTGGTACAGTGGCTATGGTGCTCGGCTGCCGACCCGAAAGTACTGGGTCCCATCCCGTCATCCGTCCCATCCCGTCCCATCACCTCGATAGAGGTGAAATGCTAGAGGTCCGTGTAGTGTGCGATGTCGAACCACCAACGCAATTATTGGCTTAACCCCCCTATCACGTCTCGCAATGGGTATATAAACCACATGTTTCTTCTGTAACGGAAACAAATGAGCACCACGCACAATTGTTCATTCTCTAAACACATTCTATCATAAAGGCAATGAATAAAGGCGAAGAGGAGGGTGTATTACCTTATATAAATAATGAAAATAGGTGTTGCCTCGAATAGTGAAAACCTTCAGCAAGTGCCCCTCCCCCTCACCCCAACCCCCCCAAAAAAATTCCTGGCTACGGGCCTGGCAAGAAATTAACACTTCCATTCGTCATTTAATACAGGCCGTACGCGTCGTGCTGCGGCTGGGACGAGGGCGTTTAGTGCCGAAATATCCCTCCTTTCGACGCTGCACTTCCTCATAGAGCACTGCGAACGTCGGGTTCTATGCAGGGTAGGGCCTTTCCTCTGTATAGGAAATGACGTTAGAAGACTTGTTGATCGGGGATCTATTTCAGTAGATGAAAGACACCAGTATAGAAAAATTAGAACCATGACGCTTTAACGCTTACCGGAAGCTACAGTTCCAGAAATAAAATAAAGGTGAAGGACTGGACACCAGCCATTCAATCAAGGACAATACCGCAGCCAATGGCAGCTGAAAAGCATACGAATCGAGTCTTGATTCGACTACCTTCGAGACAGATACCATGGAAATAAAAAAGAAGGCAAAGCTGCAATGCTTCACCGTGGCACTTTGCTCGAAGTTGACGTGATATAGAATTTCATATTCACTGTTTGTGTTGTGTGACTGGCTAGAGAGCAGTGTGAGCTTTAGTACAGCTTTAGATATTACTGAGCTGTTATTTGAGTGCAAGCTAATTGGCATTATCTTCTTACAGCAATATTAAGGCGCAGCTGCGAACGGTGGAAAACACAACGGGCAGCAAAGCGGTGTACCTTGTGTTATCCTGGTTGTGTTCCCGATTGCCTATTTACACGTTTAATTACCTTGTACAAAGCTGCCAACTTTCTCTGTCTTTTCTTTAGTACCTTATCGACGCCTTTTAGGTGCAGATACGTACGCACTGCATCCATATTACCAAGTCTTTCTTCAAGACCAATTTTGCTCGGCGCTCCTCTCACTTCAAACGAAGCCCAGCCCGTATTACATTTCACAGACACATTTCCAGTTTCTCCATGACGCTCCAATACTAATCGGCCCACTGAAACGCGTCTAACCTCCCCGACCTGACAAACCCACAAATTTCAGACATAAAACTCTCTTCGCGAACGTTAGCGCTTATACCATTGCGCCTTCTCAAATTCAGCGCACCACATCGTCATTATCGTAACGCCAAAATGTTCTGCGTTTCATTGGTGCTGCGTTTCTCTTCGCCTTTATGCTAACGTGATCTTGGTACATGCTTACGTAGGTATTTTAGGGGCGAAGCTCCTTAAGGCGGCACCCGTTCGTCCCTCGTAGTCGTAGTCGTAGTAGTCGCAGTGCGTAACCAGTCTTACGCTTTGACCTCCAAGGTGGTGCCTGTGGGAGATTTTTTCCTGTGCGTTGTTGAACAATAAAAAATTCGCAGCGTGCGCGTTAACTAAAAGCCGAATTCTTCTGTCTCTCATTCCCCATTGGCAGCCATTGGCATGTTCCAGTAGGAAACGTTAGTAGAAGTAGAAGTGTAAGTGTTAGCTAAAAGCCGACTTCTTCTGTCTCTCATTCCCATTAGCAACCATTGTTTACCCCCAAGGTAGTGCCTGTAGCGATTTCTCCTGTGCGTGATTAAACAATAAAAATTTTGTTCAAAACGCCGTTGATTGATGAAATAAACCAACGAAAGACGCCAGATGTTTTGTAAAAGCAAAACGAAAGAACGCCAGATGTTTCTAAAGCAAAACGAAAAGACGCCAGCTGCTTAACGAAAGACGCCAGATGTTTTCTAAAGCAATGGTTTTCTAAACAATGAAAATTCACAGCGTACATGTAAAATTAAAGTGAGCTGCAAGTCGTCATAACTCATCGAACCTTTAGTATAAACGCGCCCCATCTCACGTCGGTGATCATGTACTGGGCAGAATTCACGGAAGATTCACGGTTTACCGATGAACCTCCGCAGCTTCGCCCACTCATCATCATTCACTCCGTGGATATGCTGTGATTTTTTTTATTTATGTATACGTGCACCGAGGCACTGGTCAAGCTTTATTATGGGAACGGCTCGCTGTTGAACTGATATTACGTCAGTATGCATTCGTTCACTAAAAATCATAATTCCCGATTTCCTTGTGCTAAAACCGAGACCTACGTATGTCGCTTCATTGCCACACGCATTTTCCAGTTTCCTCAGTGTCCCCGCGCGTTGTCTGGTATTGGAGAAAATCACGTGCGCGGCTGTTCGCCGGGAGCATTCGCAAGGAAAGGGATGCTGGGTGCCATAGATCCAAATTTCAGGCAATCGTGTAGATGCTTTATAAAAGAAACACTGAGTCAGTGCTGGGCAGTATCGAAGATACATGTATCTTAGATACTATCTTAGATACTCTCTGGGTATCTTGTATCTGTATCGCGATACGTCTCGCAAAACAAGTATCTGTATCTGTACTTCCGATACATTCGATAATGTATCGTGTATCTTAAGATACAAGATACCGCTATCGCAACACAACTGTGCGAAACAATAATCGCTGGCCAAACCCAGCTCCTCAAGCTGGTACTGGCGCCACTATGCCATCTGAATAAAACTAGAGGCAGTGATGAAATTTTCTTTCCGCCAGTGCCCTCCAGTGAGGACCGAATATGAGGTCTGCGTGTCCCTTATTGGTGGAGAAGAGTCACGTGGCAGAAGAGTCACGTGTCACAAGCGCGCGGACGTCTACGCCCATCTCACGTACCTTCTGTTTTCTCAATCTTTTTTCTTTTTATTTGCGCCAATGCCATGACACTTGCTCTTAGCCACTGTCCTACGCCGCGTACTCCAATGCGTGCGGCGTCTATCGTGCAGATTCTGATGTTGCTATAGTGTCCTTATTGAAGATTCTCTTGCGTCTTGCTTTGTAACGAAATCTGACGCCTGCAAAGATGGGGTTGCTTTGCGCCTCGTGGCCTTTACATATCAGCGATTTGAAGGATCTCGGGGATGTATGTTTGACTTACATGCATGCGATGAATTAACTTACATGCAAATAAGGGTCTAACAACTTTAGCACCACTGATACTGATGCTAAATATAATAGAGCGAGCGTTTACCTAACAGAAGATATCTTGGCCTACCGTATCTTTTCTTCCTGCTGTCTTTATTTAAAGGATTTACGAAATCGTAATTTGAATGTTAGCAGAAGTGCTTTATTGGCTGTCCTTTTACATCCCATACATTAGCTAGGTCTCTGTACTGTTTTTTACGGTCTGTTCACTGCAGTATATATTTTGTAACGGGCTATCAAAATAAGATCTCTGCTTTATTCTGTTGACTGTCTGCATTATTTCTACTACTGCTTACACATTCACATATTGCTAAGGCGATTTTGAAAACATATATAATCATGTGGGCGCGCCTTGAGTATACAGTACAAAACATTCTGCTTACCGCTTAGTAAAATAGCGAAATTGAGTTTGCGTTATAAAAGAGAAAATTATTAGGAGCCATCTTAAAGGTGTTAGGAAGGGGGTTCGAGAAACGCTGTGATACCGAATGCTCTGTTTTTCTGATGAGCGTCCTAACGACCCGTTTCGGGCAATTTTCCATAGGCACTGAATTTTCTATTGTCCACCTTAACAGGTGAGTTGACGACATTTCGTGCTTAATTGTCATAGCTATTAAGGGCACAGTCTGTATCGTCTTTCTGTACTGATTCAGTGTGAATGTTTGATACGGAACCGCCTCTCTATTTTACCTATATTTGTTTTCCTGTTTTAGGCCTTCCTGAATTTTTAGTATTACTAATCGCCACGTAATCAGAACAATAAGGGGCAATAGCGCGAAGAGCGGCGGTATCCCGTGACGCTTTGTGCAACTAAACAATACGTCTGAGACTTTTCTCGATTGCACATGTTTTCTCGTTGAAGAAAATTGTTAAAAGATTGTACTTTAGCGAGTATGTCAACAAGGAATCCTTTACGCCAGCAGATAAGTACAATATGAAAATTCGTTGCAGTTTTACATCCTCTACGTATATATCAAGGGTCTCAAACTCGCCGTATAGCCAGCGGGCCGCAGTCACTAAATGCAGTCCCGCAAGAGCCAGGGCAGTAAAGTGACGGTTGAAGGGGGTGGGGGGAAGTGGCTTGAACAAGATGACAGCAACGTTGCCATTTGAAAGGAAGCCTTTCCCATATCTCATATATAGATCATTTCTGAAAGGACTTTGGAGTCAGGATACTAGAAACACCGATACCGATCTACGGAATGACTGAAATTGGGACGCGGATTCTGAAATATCGAGTTTTGTTAATAATAATAATAATAATAATAATAATAATAATAATAATAATAATAATAATAATAATAATAATAATAATAATAATAATAATAATAATAATAATAATAATAACAATAACAATATCTGGGGTTTAACGTCCCAGAACCACTATATGATTACGAGGGACGTAGTAGTGGAGTGCTCCGGAAATTTGGACCGTATGGTGTGCTTTAACGTGCACTGACATCGCACAGTACACGAGCCTCTAGCATTTCGCCTATATCGAAATGCGACCGCCGCGGCCGGGATCGAACGGAGTTTTTGTTCCACTGTTATGCTTCAACACATGGTGACCACATGTCCTCACGAAAAGAATGATTGAGACCAGTCATGTCAGTGTAGCTCATGTAAATACTTATTAACAAAATAAAAACAAATGGGACGAAGACGGTCATATGTGCGGGCCGGGCCGCCTGCTTGAGACCCGTGGTATACTCAATTAGTCAAGAAAAAAAATTCGCTACCAGCGTTCTTGCTGCTCTACACCTGTCCAGTGATCCGGTATTGCGCCAACGGTCTTTTACGGACAAGGCAAAAGTCAACACCGGTATTTGCGCCATTGTGCGAAGGCTTCTTATTGAAGTTCTTGTGATTAGATGGCAACCCGTTAGCTGGCCGGCAAGCAGAGCAGCGACTCTTATCAATTCCAAAAATTACAAGCAAGAAGCACTGTCAGCGAAGTGTATGAAGAGCTGTCCTGTTAAGAAGCTAAAACAAACGCCAATAATTTATTTCGTAAGGAAACTAATGTAATTTGTGGAAGAAGGGCAAATTTTCGTGATACCAACAGACATTTCACTCATCTTCTTTTTAATTATTTTTTTTTCAAACTACTGAGGAACGGAACCTGATACCTTTTCACCATCTGGACTCACCTGAATAAATTCATAATTACATTCTCGCTATTTCGCAAACAACGTTTTCATTTTAGAGCCGTTTGTTTGTTTGCCTTCCTTCGTTTGAGATTTTCAATTGTGCCTTGTACGTGTATTTCTTATGTTGTACCTTGCCCCTCCTGCTTGTGCCACATGGCCTACAGTATGATGTAAATAAATAAATGAAACGAAATGGGTCACAGTTAAGAAATTTTCAAGGAGACATTTTCGTGCATAGGCGTTTGCTGCTACATTATATGGACTTATAAAAACGAATTTGTCAATGTATCGAAGTATCTTAAGATACAATTGCCAAGTACCGTATCGGATACAATTCTTCTGGCAGTATCTTGTATCTGTATCTCAAATACTTCTTGTCTGAGTATCTTGTATCGTATCGCGATACAATTTCAAAGTATCTTTGCCCAGCCCTGCACTGAGTGTCGACATTTTACCGTTAAAGATGACAGACTGAGCAAAGTGTCAAATTTAGTGCCCTTAAGTGTCATCGGTGTACACCACCCGAACCAATGAACTGGAGAAGTAATCGAATGGAAACGAGGTTTTCTTCAAGTTAAAACGTGAATTGACGTTTAGACTACTTTAAACCAGTTAACTAAGGAAATAAAAAGGATCTCCCAAAGACGTCCGCTTGTCCGCCGCGGTGGTATAGCGGTTACGGTGCTCGGCTGCTGACCCGAAGGTCGCGGGTTCGATCCCGGCCGCGGCGGTCGCATTTCGATGGAGGCGAAATGGTAGAGGCCCGTGTACTTAGATTTAGGTGCACGTTAAAGAACACCAGATGGTCGAAATTTCCGGAGCCCTCCACTACGGCGTCTCTCATAATCATATCGTGGTTTTGGGACGTAAAACCCCAGATATTATTATTATTAAAGACGTCCGCTTAATTCTCATCGGGCGCATTCCACGTCTCAAAGACACGCGTCCCATATTGCAGCAAAATTCGGTATTGCCTAAGCATCGCATGTAGCCAGCCCGCAACGGCAACCACTGCCACTGCACGCTATCCCCAAATCGAAACGTGCGCACTCGCAGTTTCTTAACCGTATCACGCAGGCGTCGACCACCGAAACGGTGAGCGCCGTGTAACGCACGGAAATGAGCGATATTGCACGTGTGAGCAGTAAGATTGGCGGCAAAGCTTCCATACGAAAGTTCCACGTGTCTAGAAAATGACGGTATGGTGTAACCGTCTCTATCTGGGCATCGAGGGGACAATTTCCGCCAAGGACGAGAATTGAAAAAAAAAAAAAGTTTGACGTCAAACCTGGCGCGCACTGTTTTTCTTTATGTCATGACCTTGCAGCTTGCCTCAGTTTGCACGCGACCATGTCTTTAAACTTACTTGCGTAATTAAGGACGTACAATAGGATGCGGATAAATGATGTTGTCAATAATACTTGTCGAGGTTTTACGTCCTCAAACCACGAAATGCCTATGTGAGATGCCGCAGTGGAGGAATCCGGAAGTTTTGACCACCTGGGGGTTCTTTAGCGCACACCTACATACGAATGGTGATGTCAAGGAAGTTTAAAAAGGCAGGAGTTAGACTGTTTTTATCTTAAATTATACATTCAACCAAATGCTGCCATTTCAATAAGCGAAAGGTACACTGTGGGCGAACGCACAGTCAAAATACAGTAGTAAAATGCGAAACTTATTCACATAATCATTAAACTGCGCCCAGTGCTGTACAATATCATCGATTCATGTCAACAGTCATCAGACACTTTTGCATCAGAGAAAGTTCACCAGACACTTTTGCACTATATTATAGGCACCTGCCAGAGGCAGGAGTACGCTACGATGCTTTCATTTATCATGGTGCTGACTCGAGCCAGTAGGCAAGAGAAGGAAATGAGATGGCATTCCACATGCCAGCGACCTTTTCTTCATCGCTCGTCTTATCGTTAGGCGCCGAGGTTTGCCAAGCTCAAGTTTAGCGATGTTCGCGCCTCTTATTTAGACCATAAACGCGTCCAAATGATGCAGGACATGCGCTCTCGGAAACCTTCCCGCTTGAGAAACTATGCCCTTGTGCTAGGCGGTCTGAGGTGCCGCGATAAGTGTACACACGTCGGCACAATTTTTTAGACATCATGCGCTAGAGCTTCCCCCTGCGACGGCACCGCCACAACGCACAGCTACAACGAGCGGAAGGAGATAAATTTGGTAGACGTGATAAACATTAGCCGTTATATTGAATTTCTTCTCCCGAGGCAAGAGTGTCCGCAATCTGAAGTGTCCAAATACAAATGTATGCGCTACATGCGATGAACCACGAACTGTTAAGTGTGCTTTCCTGTCCTTCTAATGCCGTCTCACTTTCTTCGCCGCCACCCCCCTCCTCTATCGGCCGATGTCGGCAAACGTTTGCCGATAAATGGGAGCTAGGTAGTTCCATCTGGCCATTGCGCAGTACCGACGACTCTGAAGCAGTTCGATTCACCAGTTTTGCTGCTTGTGGTGTGCTCAAAGCTTATGCTGAAGTGAAAAAAAAAACGCATGTTGCGACGTTTCTTGGCGTAGTACGCCGCTCTCATCGTCTCAACAGAGCACAGGTTTCGGTATAGCGTCTGCAGATTTCGACAGCGTACTTTTCGACAGCGTCCAGATGCGCGATAACGAAGTCTTCATACACACCTTCACTGACCTATCAAGACCATGCGCTAGCTCCAGTTAAAATTTGAAATGTAGCACGTGGCATGACCTGGAAAATAAAAATGATACTACAGAAACTCCACTGGAGTGGAGTACGGTCTATAGGCGGTTACAACCTAAGATTAAATACAACCTCCGCCTTCAGAACTACGGCGCGCCTGCCATTCATATGTGCAAGAGAGTCATGCTAGGTGCCTTCCGTTCTAACCATTGGTCGAAATTTCCGGAGCCCTCCACTACGGCATCTCTCATAATCATATGGTGGTTTTGGGACGTTAAACCCCAGATATTATTAATTATCCGTTCTAAGCATGAATCCCTTTTCGCTGCTAATGTAAATACTGCGCACATTAATAATTAACAGTTCGTGGTCCCTACTTAAAATATTGCGTTTCCATAATATTTGCTGAAATTTACCAGGAAGTTCCAGTTTTTCAACCAAAAACCAGAGACACGAACATGTGTCTGTGTGGGAAAATCACCTACCCTGAAATACCCAAAAGGTGCTTGACGTCACGGAAATGAGCAAATGCAATTGGATGAGGCATCTATGCAACTTCTCTCGATGTAGGACAGTGAGGGATGTGGGCAGAGCTTACATTTGTTCTTAAGTGTAACCGACTGTAAGTATGCGTAAGCATTGCGCCACTTGCTCATCTCATTCGTCTTTGATGCTGCTGCTGCTGTTCTGTTGTTGCTTTTTTTCGTTTGGTGCGTTATGACGACGCGACGTACGCGTGGAGATGAGCAAACGGTAGAGTACTTAAGCACACTCCTTTTTACGTCTAATTGGTCGCGTTTTCGACGTAGTATGTTCTCCCGCTGCTTTTGAGCGCTCCTACGCCGCCTCTCTTCAGTTGGTTCCCGCCTAGGTGGCATCGCAGCCGTGCGAGGTCTATCCACACGTCCGCTCTCCATAACACCGTTCCACAAATCCGCAGAATGAGCAATCCTCGCCGTCACTCGAGCAGACGTCTTTGTCAAGTAGACACCGCGATCGCCGGTGCAAATGTTTCAGGCATATTCACCTTCTGCAAGCTTCGTCGTTTAGCCCACTGGCTACCGCGCGTGAGGTCGTAGATTCGAAACTCACCTCCGCCAACGTTTTCCTTTCTTTACTTCTTTGAATAGCGCACCGTCTTGTACGCTGTACGGATACATATCCTGGGTTAGTCGCCGAAGAATGTTCATACGCATAAAATAACACAAGCAAGGAAACCACGTGACTACGGAACGAACTACCGCACCACTGTGAGCAACGCCTTCCCGCAACACGTCGTAGCTGTGCGCGTATAGGACTGCACAGACTGCCATATTTTTTGTGGCAGAAGCACTGCAGCAAAAATATATTTATATACAGTTTAACCCATTGGCAAAGGACAGGAAAACCTTGCATTGGTGTTTTAAGACTTCAATATTATCCCGATGTGAATTGTATTACTTAACTTGGCAGCATATCATTTGTAACTTTAGAAATTTTTTTTTTCGAGCAGCATTTTCTTATTGCTGTTGTTTCACAGGAAATAGAACT
The DNA here is from genome assembly GCF_013339695.2 of Rhipicephalus sanguineus. Classification (NCBI taxonomy): domain Eukaryota; kingdom Metazoa; phylum Arthropoda; class Arachnida; order Ixodida; family Ixodidae; genus Rhipicephalus; species Rhipicephalus sanguineus. Next base: position 106,693,393 of record NC_051176.1, on the reverse strand, counting down.
CGTGCCACAACGACAATGTCCAGCGTGAAGCTGGATGCGCTGATCTTTCGCCTAAACTCGGCAGCTTGTGCAGGTATTTTGTGCACGAAGCACACGCTCAAAGTGACGGGGTCGGCGCGTGTACTTCGGAAGCCACTATAGCAGGTATAGGTGCCGCGTTATGTAATTCGTTGGCAGTGTGCCTCCCAGAGTGGGACTCACTTTCGCCCTTCTTGGACGTCAGTCAACGAAGTGATGTCGTCAAACCGCCGCCGCCGCCGTCACGCTATCGTCATATTTTCGTCGTCGTTGAATCCACTTGGACTCTGCGCGGGACTACACGAATTGACGTCGAACCCGGTGCCAAAATTTGTAACGTGTGTTGGTACCTTGTTTATTCCCAGATATCTGGGCTCATACGCGTTGCAGAACAGAAGCAACTGAAAGTATGGCAAGCAGAAGCAGCTATCTACGCTTCCTTGAGTGCCTCGGAACCAGCGAGTGTGGCGTACGTCCAACCGGGCGCCTCCTCAGGTAGGGGAGCGCGGCGCAGTTGATGTCTCGGCTCTGGTACCGTTTGACCGCAGAATAATAAGCGGCGGCCGTGGATAATCTGAACCGCGGCAAGGCGTGTCGGAATTTATGCATGCGGCATTGAACATTCGAGCCTTATCTCTGGTGCTGCATTAGTTCTAGAATGAACTCTCATCTGTTCGCGTTGGCGCAAGTCAGCAGCTACACGTGCAATGGGCCGGTAACATAAAACATACCAAGAAAGGAGTGTGTGTGGCAATATATATATATATATATATATATATATATATATATATATATATATATATATATATATATATATATATATATATATATATATATATATATATATATATATATGAGGGCTCCAAGCCCCGACCGTTTGGAGGTACACAAAGCACAAGGGAACGACAGGTGTGAACCCACGCCATTCATAATCGATAAAACATGCACGCTAAGGCGATTACTAACACAGCGGCCGGTTTGGCGTATGTAGTACGACTTGCCACAGCTCAACGGAATTTCATGAACAACGCCCACCATGCAACGCAGAACTAGCCGGGCGTGCTTCTTTTCGCATGAAAGCTTGGCTTTTTGCGAAGAAATGCGGGCACAAAGCTTCGACAGCTTGTTGGGTGCCGAGAAAGCCACTGGAACATCATGCCTGTTTGCAACTTTTTTTAAATTGTGGGCAATCTTGTGCATGTAGGCAGAACCAGCGGTCTCATTTTCTGCACGGCAACGGGCTGCCTGCTGCATCCTTTTAACTTCCGGAGCAAAGATTCGGACACGCTGACCAAGGCCACCGAAGGGAAGCCGGCTGCAACCAACCTGCACTACGAAGCACATTGGCGAAGGATGGATATCCCGAAACGTCTCCACCTAGGAACTATCAAATGTGTTTCTCCATTCAACGAAACATCTCGCTTCAACAAAACTAGAGACACTCATTATACTGTCATTAAATTCCATGTTTGCATCAGTGCTGGGCAGTATCGAAGATGCATGTATCTTAGATACTATCTTAGATACTTAGATCTTGGTATATTGTATCTTAGATGCTTAGATACTTAGATCTTAGATACTATGTTAGATACTTAGATCTTGGGTATCTTGCATCTTTGTCACAATACGTCTCGCAAGACGTGTATCAGTATCTGTATTTCGAATACGTTCAATAATGTATCGTGTATTTTGATATATAAGGTACTGCATCGCAACATCCCCGTGCGAAACAACAAACGCTGGCTGAACTCAGCTTCTCAAGATGACACTGCTTCCACTATAAGCTACCTGAGTAAAACTAGACGCAGTGACATTCTCTTATTTTTCCGCCAGAGTCCTCTAGCGAGGCCAGGCGACGAGGTCTCCGCGTCCCTATTAGTGGAGCTGCAGAGTCACATGGTGGCCCTCGCGCCGTCTCGACAAAATCAAGTGCGCGAACGTCTACGCCGTGCTGACCTTTTGTTTTCCTGATTTTTTTCCCTTTTTGGTTGTGTTAGTGCCGTGCTGTGTACTCCGTTGCGTGCCGCGTCTTTAGCCCAAATTTTGATGCCGCTGTAGAGTCGTTATCGAAGTTTCTCTTGTGTGGTGCTTTGTGACGATGCCTGAAGGATCGAAGAATGGAGTTTCTCTGCGTCTCGTGGCTTTCACACATCAGCGATCTAAAGGATCTCGTGGGTGTAATTTTGACTTACATTTTAGAGGATATTGACTTATATGCAAATGAGATTCTAAAAACTATCTCACCACCGGGGCCGATGCTAGATGTATTAAAGAAGCATTTACTTAAAAGAAGATATCTTGGCGTATTGTATCTCTTTGTTCCGCCTATCTTTATTCAAATAGTTTTTAAAAGCGTTGGTGCTTTTTAGCTATGCTTCTTTTGAATGACACACATTACTTACGTCTCTCTGTTTTTACTGTCTGTTTGCAGCAATATGTTTTTTTTAACGTGCTGCCGAAATAAGCTCTCGGCTTCATGCTTACTTTTAATTGTCTGCACCATTTCTGCTGATGTTTGATTACTTACATTCCACTCAAGCTTATTGCTATGTCAAGGCGATGTTAAGAACAGATGCACTATATTACGGGGGTGCCTGGAGTATACAGTAACAAAAATTCTGCTTACTACTTCGTAACATAGCGAAATTGAGTTTCAGTGATACTAACGGAAATCATAATGAACCACCTTGAAGATTTTAGGAAGAAGATTCAAGAGTCATTGTTATACCACATGCACCGTTTTTCTCATGAGCGTCCCTACGAGCTGTTTTATGATATTTTCCATAGTCAATGAGTTTTCTTTTGTATAGCCTTGGCAGGTAAGTTGACGATAATTCATTCCTAATTGTATAGCTATTAGGTGCGTCCGCTGTAACGCGTTTCTGTTCTTATTCAATGTGATTGTTCGATGACCGCCTTTCTATTTTACTTAGATATATATTTGCTTTCCTTTTTTTAGGTCTGCTCAATTTTTTTGCTGTCAATAATCACCATGTGGTGGGGGCTGTAAGTGGCAACAGTGTGAATAGCGGCGGTGTCCGGCGATGCTTCGTGCAACTACACAATACGTTTGGGACATTTCTGGGCTGCACATCTTATGTCGTAAAATAATAAATGTTAAAGGATTACACGTTAGTGAGTATATCGCTGAGGAGCGTTTTACGCCAGTAGATAATTAGAATGTGGAAATGAGTGCAGTATTATGTACTCTACAAATACACGATGCTAGACCAATAAAGGTCGTTACCAGCGTTGTTGCTGCTGTACACCTACCCGGTGATCCAGTTTCGCGGATACGGTGATCCGTTTACGGACAAAGTACAACACACCGATATTTGCGCCATCATGCGTAGGCTTCTTATTAAAGTGCTTGAAATTATGTTGCATTCCCTAGCTGGTCGTCAAGCAGAGCAGCGACTCCCATAAATTACGAAAGCGACAAGCAAAAACCACTGACAGCGCAGTGTATAAACAGCTGTCACGTTAAGCACCTAAAACAAACAACCCAATAAGTTGTTTCGGAATGAAACTAATATACTTTGAGCAAGAAATACAAAGCTTTTGAGATACTAAGAGACATCTCGTTCGAACGAAACAAAGTTGGTCGCAGTTAAGAAATTTTCAATGAAAACATTTTTTGCGCATAGACATTTGATGCTACAATATAGAGGGTGATCAGAATTAAGCTTTATGGTTTTCTTAAGATTCGCCACTGGGAGGTACGTGAATACCACCTTTCCAAATAAGTTACGTATCTAGGGGGACACAAAGTGAGATAATAAATGTTGCTGTCACCCGCCCAATTAACTACGATTGCACAGTGAACGTTTTACTGACTGCAGTAAGTGGGAATGTTTGTATTGAAAAGTTCGAGATAGTCGTGTTTCCGCACAGTTCCACTTGGCAGAATTCTTCTAGCATGTCCGTGCCCAAATATCCGGCCGCGAAGTTTCATTGCGCTTCGTATGATTACGCACGCAAGACAGTATACAGAGTAGCGCAAAGCAACGCCCCGAAGTGCCGTGGAAGTTTCGCGCGGCATTTAGGCAGAGATAACGGTTACCCTTTTATTGCCAGCTGGCGATATCAAGGAATGACTGCGCATTACATCACGGAGAAACCTTGCGCCGATCCCCGCTTTCTTGCATGCCTAATTATTCGAACCGCAATGAAACTTTGCAGCTGGATATCTCGGAGCACGAACATGCTAGAATAATTTTTTCAAGTTGATCTGTGTAGAAAAGAGACTGCCTCTAACTGTTCCTAACAAACATGCCCGCTTGGCGCCCCAATATAAAGTCCATCGTTGCATCTTAACTGGGAGGCTGACATCCATAATTACCATCTCACTCTGTGTCCCCTTGACCACACAATTTATTTGCAGAGGAGGCATTGTAAGAAATCATCAAGGTTCATTTGATCACCCAGTATACATCTATGATTGCTTTTTTTTGTTACATGTTTTATTCTGTAGCAACTCCTGCAAGGGCCGAGTGAGCCTGCAGTATGTTCAAATAAAAAAATAACGACACATTTGCGAATGTATCAAAGTATCTTAAAATACCATTGCAAATTATTGTATCGGATACAATTATTGTCGCAATATCTTGTATCTGATCTGAAATACTTCTTGCCCAAGAATCTTGTATCGTATCGCAATACAATTTAAAAGTATCTTTGCCCAGTCCTGGTTTGCATTCTATGTGAACACAAATGACGACTATGCCACTTCGCCTTGGTGTTGTTGGGCTCGGATTCAAGAGATTCAGAGACAAAAAAAAAAAAAAAGAAACGCGTCGCGGCCATTTACTTGTGAGTAAAATCTTCGACGCTATTAAATTCGCTTACTTTAGAAATTGATGATGACGGCAACATTGGGATAATTATCTGACTTTCTATTGCACGAGGGCTTCAGCGAAAGAAAGTCTGAGAAAACAGGCTCCTTATTTCTAACAAATGGAACGCAGCCTACGCAAGCTTTGAAACGCTTGTGTACACAAACGCGGGAATATTTCTCTGGCTTCCCGGTCACGCACTTTATCGCCTAGACTGGATGGAGCATTCTGAGGGCCCATTTTTACGCTCCCGTGTGCTTCTATAGAAAGCCGTTGTATATGTGTTTTCGAGCAGGCTCCAACTATTGGCACGGGCGTGAATATAAAGCTTTGCGATTTCATTTTTCTGGCGCAGCGCTATGGTTGTCTCTTGCTTGACAGAAAGAGGAGATGATGTAAAGGGGGAAGGGACAACGTGACATCGTAATTCAATCAAGCTAGTTGTTATATCGCCTTCAGTCGCTCCGGCGTGATAGCCTCTTGAAGCAGTCGTGTTTCTTACCGTTTTAGCGCGTGTATAATGAGTCCCCTTGTTACTAAACAGTGTAGCTAGCGTCATATTCTTTTTTTCGCTCTCTTATCGCCACCATTACATTTAGCGCTTGCAACGTGCAGAGTGGCTGCCATACACTGCCTACTCGCCACATATGAGCAAAAATATACGTGTTACTGTTCATCATGAGTTTTCTTCGTTTTGTTGATGTCGCCAGCCCCACTAATCAAAATTCTGGCAATGTGTATCGTACAGACGAAATCACACTTGTCTAGAGCGCCCAGCCGCTAGCTTCAGCTGCCGTTTTCTGCATAAATACGCAAAGACCGACGCCGTAATGATACCTAACATACTTATACTGCATGCTAGGTCCTTGGGATATAATTCAATAATTCAAGCATGAACGGAAGCTTGTAGGTAACGTGAGGTAGCAGCTGCGGACCACAACAGCGTCCACAGCCACGCACTCCACCGTTCTAGACAAGTGTGATTCCTTCTGTACAAAATAAGAAAAAATCAACTTCGAGCGGCTTCCAACTACCGGATATTTAATATATATATATATATATATATATATATATATATATATATATATATATATATATATATAATAGATCCCGTATTTGAGAGACGCGCGGAGTTATATATATATATATATATATATATATATATATATATATATATATATATATATAGAGAGAGAGAGAGAGAGAGAGAGAGAGAGAGAAAGAGAGTGCAGAGATGGAATCATTGCAACCCGCTGTCAGATATACTGATACCCCAGAACGTGCGTCCGGGCTTACGCAAGAGATTCTGGTGATAAAGTCTCCGCAGCAGTATATTTCAGTTGAATCGCGCCGACGAAGCTGGCGGCAGGAAGTTCCGTTCTGATATCACGTAATACACAATCAAAGCTATCAGTTCTCGCCCTTCGTCCCGTGTCCCGCAAACGGCAGCAATGCGGACTTTCGCTTTAGTACGAGAATAAAGAAGCACAAACAGTGCGCTAAAGGTATACATAAACCGGTAAATGCGCACATACTTTCCTTGGCAGCCTTGGCGACATAGGCTTCTTTGCTTACGATGTATTGCAGTGAGCGATAAGCTTCCGCGTTTAGAGCTGCGCAGCGTTGAAACAAGGCCGGCCGTGAACATTATGCTTTTATACGAAGAACTCGCGTCCCTTCGAATTGAATTGAAGTTTATTTGTCCTGAATTCTTACAGGATCGGGAGCAGAGGCTAAAGGCTATACTAGCCTGACAAGGGGCCTCTGTTCCTAAATACAGTTTGGCACGCAGGCCGCTGAGCATCTCAATCTGTCGCAGATGTTTTCAGAAATAAAGCAATAACACAAGAAAATTTAGTATGCTCTTATTACACAATTTCAGAGAAAACATTAGAAAAGAACTTCATCACAAAAGCTTCATCTCAAAAGAAACTTCATCAATACACAATGTGAAATAAAGCATAAGAAAAGAAACTACAACACATAACTCAAATTGATAGATAGGCTGTAACAAATCAAGCATAGAAACTTTAATAAGCAAACTCGCTATCATGGTTCATTAGGATGGACTTGAGAATGCTGTTCCAAGGTATGGAACTGAAATCTATGAGACCGTGTAAACGATTTAACATTGTGGGTATTTGATACTGAACGTGCTGCTTGCCATAATTTGTCCCTAATGCTGGGATTTTCCGGCGTTGCTGACGCATGGTATAATGAGTATTGTCAGGCGGGTTCTGAAGACACTGTGGCTTGTTTTGTTTAACCCATTGCATAAGTTTGAAGTGATACAGTTTTGTTACCGTTAGTACTGCGTCTTTTTCGAAGAGTGGCTTATTTTTCAAGTCTCTGATAATACCATGGTACTACTCGAATGCTCGCAAAACTCTTTTTTGAAGAACTAGTAATTTTTTATTGTTTGTGTAGTAGTACCCCATACCAAGATACCGTATGTCATTTTAGAGTAGAAAAGGGCATAATATAATTCTATTTGTAACCACTTTGGTAACACTGGGCTGAGCTTATATAAACATCCAACGGTTTTACTGAGTTCTACCGTTAGTTGTATTAAGGATACCGACTGAACTGCAATGTATCATTTGTTGTGCAATGTATCATATGAATCAAACGTAAAGAGGAATAATTTACGCTTTCTTTAATTGTAATGCTGTCTGAATAGGGACTAAGATTGGTAGCGCAGTCACGCCACGGGGGTCAGTGATATCGCCGATGCTGTTTTATCTGGCATTAATTTGATTACCAACCAAACTACAAGAAGATGAGGGCCTTAACCTCACTCTATATGCCGATATTACCCTATGGGTATAGGAGGGTATAGTGGAACAAACATTCGAAAAAACAAACATTCGAAATGGAACAAACACTCGAAAGCACGACTGAAACAGTCGAACAGTACCTACAGGGAACCGGACTGGTTTGCTCGGTGGAAAAATCAGAATTATTGTGATACAGGCCGATACGCAGGAGCCGTAAACCAAACAGCTACGGAGACGAAGGTGATCTCGAAAACGGACACACAATTGAAGACCGCCGCTGGCGAACCCACACCTAAGGTCGATAAAGTCACTGGTTTATAACTATTCATTGAAGCAAGAGGCACCAACGCAACGGAGAAACCATTAGGAAACTGGAAAGAACAGTATCCCATATTATGAGGTTCATCAAAAGAATAACCAATAGACACAGTGGAATGAAAGAAGGAACCATGATCAGACTGGTACAGGTGTTCGTTATGAGTAGGATAATATACGTAGCACCCCACCTTAAATATATTTTGAGTCCTAGGGTTATTTCTCGTGCTGGTATCACCACCGCACCGCCAGAACTGGACACCGTGGTCGACCCGTGGGTGTAGATGTGCACGTGGTTACTGTATACGTTTCGTGCAAGAAAAGTAGACTCGATTGTTTTAGTGCTGGGACGGGTAAAGCTGATTTCTTCTGCAGTCCTGGAATTGTTAGGTGTACTTGTGGAAGGTACAAGCTCCACGGAGGAAACACCGGCTTCTCCGCAGGCGCATACCCTAATGTAAACGATGCGCGATGGGCATGGACAGCTGCACTAAATGTCGCACGGGGCCTTTCAGCAGCGAGGCATGTAACTACATCTACGGCGGCAGAACTTACGGCTCTGCATTGTGCCTTATAGAGTACATCAATTCGGGCAGACCGAGCAAATGGGCTGTTTTCTCCGACTCGAAACCGGCGTTACAGTGCCTGCAGTCACTCTCCGACGCGGATGCCACGAACAGCTTACGTACGAAATTCTCAAGATTCATCACCGCGTCAAAGAAAAAGGCCACGAGGTTGTCTTTCAGTGGCTACCTAGTCAGTGCGGGATCAGTGGCAATGTTTCCGCAGGCAATGCTGCTCGCGCATCCCATCAAGAAGAGAATAATAATATCTGGGGTTTAACGTCCCAAAACCACGATATGATTATGAGAGCCGCCGTAGTGGAGGGCTCCGGAAATTTTGACCACCTGGGATACTTCAACGTGCACCTAAATCTATGTACACGGGCCTCAAACATTTTTGCCTCCATGGAAAATGCGGCCACCGCGGCCGGGATCAAGAAGAGACCACCGTTCCTATTCCTCTTTCTAGGACAGACGCTGCAAGGCAGCTTCGTCACCTGGCACGTAGTCTCTGTTTGGCGGAGTGGAACATGCCAAGTATAAGACGTACGAGACTCCACCAAATAAACCTTACGCTGGAACTCCGACCTCCACCCGGACTTCGTCGACGTGAAGCTTCGCTTCTCCGTCGGCTTTGGTTGGGAGTTGCCTTCACGAAGGCGTACACAACATTAATTGGAATGACCGACAGTGCGGCTGGCGAGGTCTGCAGTACTGAGGAAGACATCGATCATCTGCTATGCCGCTGCCCTCGATTTGCCTCTGAAAGACGAACTCTTTCTGATGCGATGCGACGATTGGGCGATCGGCCGCTCTCCGTGCAGTTGCTGCTGGAGCACCGTGCCCATCGCTCGTCGGCCCACAAGGCAGTTAAATCACTTTTGTGCTTTTTAAGGACTACTGGCCTTTGTGAACGCTTGTGACTATTGTACAGTGCCACCGCTACATATGTGTCAGCGCATTTATTGATCATTTCCTTTGTTGTTGTTTTCTCGCTCTCCCCCCTCTCTCTGTCTCTCCCATCTTTCCATTCCCCTTTCCTTTCCCCCGGCGTAGGGTAGCCAACCGGACTCTGTCAGGTTAACTTCCCTGCCTTCTCCCTTTTGTATTTCCTACCTTAAATGGTACGCCTAATTAGAGTGCCTAATTAGGAGAACTTATAGACAAGCCGTATGACTACAATCAGAACTAGTACCGAAAGACTGTTAGTATTATGCTAGCGAAACACACTGGACGAGCCCACAGGGGTGCAGTAGATATCGCTGAACGAACTCCTTTGTAAGACCATGACAGGAAGACACATACTAGAAAGACTAGATATTGGGTACCATACTCAACACGCCAAAGTGAACATCCCGAGTGAGGTCAGGGATACGATAACTACAAAAAAAAAATAATTGGGAATAGTAAAGACGTAGTCTCTGTAGACGCGGCTCGATACAAGCACTGGTGCGGCTTTACAGCCGTCGTAATTGATCGCGAAAAGAAGTGCAAAACATGCGTTGCGGAAAACAGAGCAAAAATCGAAACTGCGGAGGAGATAGCTATTGCACTAGCAGTCTCACAGACATAAGCGGACGTGATAGTCAGTGACTCTCAGGCAGCCGTACTAAATTTCACAAACGGCTGAATCTCCCCGGAAGCACTACGAATCCTGATGGTAGGTGACAACAGTCAAGAAAGGGATGTTTACTTAATATGGACACCCGCTCATACCTCCACCTCGCGAGGAGACAGCAATAATAATAAGACGGTGCACAACGTGGACCAAATCACGGCCGATAGTAGGGCCGGCACGTTCGCGTCTCCCGAGAATGAGGATGGAGAGGAGTTGGGAATGGGAGGATCGTGTGACGAGATTTAATGACATCACACAACACAACAAACTGCAAAGGTGCATTTTCCCACCACCTCACGAAAAGCTAAGCAAAAAGGCAGTCTGTCGAGTGGCGGTGGTTACAGACCAAAACTTATCCGAACCCGGTCATCTCACAACTCCTTTACCTAGACATATGCAAGACAGATAAACGCAAGAACTATGGTTCTAGAGCCACTCTGGAACACATACTATGGGAATGTCGAGGGATCAAAAACAATACTGATGATGCAGCCTCTAGCGATCGCCTTTGTGCGCGCTTGGAGACTGTTCAACAGCTCTGCCCTTGAAAATAAATGTTGGGCTGTCCAGCGAGCCGAGGAAGCCGCCAGGACTCAAGAACTCCTGGCCGCCTCCTAGACGCTACCTTTCGCCCATTTCAGAAACTCCCAGGACCTTTAAATAAAGTTCTTTGACTGACTTACTGTATCAATATCAGAGCGCACTAGCTTTCTTTTGAACTCGCCGCATCGTCTCAGTAGCTATATAGTGTGCTGCTGCACAAAAGCAGGTCGCGGATGAAATCTTTGGTAGCGCCGTTGTGATCTCGAAGGAGGCAGAATGTAATTCTCTATTCTGCTGCACGACGATTTTGGTGTATGTAAAGAACCAACGGTCAAAACTTTGCACTTCTGCTACTCTGTGATAGCGTATGCTGCTTTAGAATCAATCAATCAATCAATCAATCAATCAATCAATCAATCAATCAATCAATCAATCAATCAATCAATCAATCAATCAATCTTGCTGCTGGCGCTATGGGCCGCCCTCCTCGTACGTTTAGTTCAACTTACATGCTTGTATATTAGGCTGGGTGATTGCAGCTGTTTGAAGGCCGCCATGACACAGCAGGCAATGATGGTATCACTTGTTCTTGGCAGAAGCACTGACTTTAATACAGAACACTGTACTGCTTTGTAAGAGTTCGTGGGGTTGATCCTGGCAGCGTCAGCTGCATTCCAGTGGGACGGAATGCAAAAATACTTGTGTATCGCTGCGTAGCGTGAATGCAGTGCATGTTCAAGAGCAGCCATATTAGGCCTTTGTGTGAAATATGAAGGGTTGGGCAGTAAGTGTGTCTGTCCTTTACAACCTGATGTCGCTGTAAATAAGCCAGCTTAACAGTCAATTCCAGCAAACAATTGTACGTATAGTCATTGCAGCTGCCGGCCTCCGTGCAGTATCTACCTGATTAGCTGCTATAATTGAAATGGAAATAGAATGACGGTTGCCCTTTAATAGCGATACAGAGACGTCTTGCAAAACAGGTGGTTACAATTTTAAAGCATAGCTGCCTTACCATCACTTCTTACCTCTAAAATCCCTTTCGCCTAACATCTGCAATTGCGCAGGTGCACGCTGATTACCATGTAGCTTTGCATCTGCTTACATAGTTCCTAATACGCACCACATATCCTGTATCCATTCAGCACCCTTAACTTTCATGAATATCTAATCAATCCCTACAAAATAGGGCGTTCGACTGAACGTAGGGCGCTTAATGTGTTCTTAGTACAGTCACGTGATTTGTGGGCCACGGCACAGCCCAAAGCAACTTAAACGCGCGGCGATTCGTCAGCTTGGGGTCTTTCGGTTGCATCAAAAGTATTTCCATTTGTGAAATAATTGGAGAGAGGGGGTCAGGGGTCAAGGTAAGGGGAAAAGAGGGGAGACCTCATCTGTCTTTTTCCTGGTTTATGCAGTAGCCCGAGGCACTTTGAACTACCAGCCAATCAGAAAGATGTCACTTATAGAAGCGGCTGCAGAAACACTTTCAACTGTGCATGGAGTCCGCTCAGACAACCCAGACAGCTAGCTATGCAACAAGGATCAAGTTAATGACCCGAAACCATTCACACATGATAAACTGTAAATAAGGAGGCCTCCACACATACACGCCATTTCTTGCTTTGCAATGATCCGTTCTCCAGTTCATGGAAGGTTTTCTTACGTTTTATAGACATCGGGCATGTATTATTTTTGCTCTCTTGTACTGCAGTGTTAGCCCTGAACCGGACCCGTAGCCAGGGGGGTAGGGCCTCTAGAGGCCTGCCCCCCCCCCCCCCCGAAATTTTGGTGAAGTAGGTGTTTTTACCCAATATAAATAGTGAAAAGTAGGTGTTTTTCTCAAACAGTCAAGGTTTTCAGCAAGTGCCCCCCTCCCCCCCCCCCCTCCCCCGAAAAAAATTCTTGGCTACGGGCATGCCCTGAACGTATTCACATGTCAGTAGCGCCAAAAAGCGATGTAAAAAGCCCCATTCGTGTCGGACTGCTCTGCTTCTATCACGATTTATTGATGGACGCAATAAATATATCAAATATTAGTTCACTCCAACGAAGGATAAGTAAGGAAATGTTCACAGTGCTTTCCTGGCGTCATGTAGGCACCACGTCATCTTCGCCGCGTTACCTGTTGGAGACCTTCCTTCACCTGGTCGTGGTGAGTGACGCAAGCGAAGCGATAATCAGTACGTTTACGTTTGGAAAGTCTATCGGGTTGCCACGCGTAGCGCGCGAATCTTCATGGCTTCGAGGAAGTGCGCAACAAGGAGTTTGCCTCAGGATAATTATTACAGATATACCGAATGCATTCCCATGGCCACTCGCCCCACGGCGAGGCGTTCCTCTCGAAAACTCGATCCGGAGCGGCATTGTCGGTGAACCCGACCTTCCACGCTTAACCACAATGGCACAGCGCTTCGAAAGGCGCAAGGCCGATGCTCGTGTGGGTCAGTGGGCGTGCGTGGCGTTTCTTTCTCCGCGATCGTTGTGTGCCTTCGCAACTGTAGCCCGCGGCCCTGAAGCTCGGGCCGACGGCTTCTGGGGCAGCGTGTGGCGGCCTGTGTGTATAAAGCAAGAACAACCGGGGATGCAACCGGAAAGCCTTGAAGGGATTGGTATTTCCGCGCTCAGGTTCCACGCGAGAGCAAGCCCGCCGACCGAAGGAGGCGGCGACTTGCGAGCCAAATCTCTGTAGCGAGAAGGCCGTTCGCGCACACTGACGTGCTCGGCAAGCACCGTAATCTGCGTTGCCGCTGCGTGCGTGCCGCAGTCGCAGCGCAGCTCCGTAAATTGCTCTGCGGTGTACGAGTGCTTATAAAGAAAATAGCAACTCAAGGTTGCCAAATGTAAGCCACTCATTCTTCTTTCTTACCGGCTGCTGTTTTTGTTACGCAATCGCACATTCTTGTAATAGCGGTGTTTTGTACCGAGATCTAATTAAACGTTCACTGTCATACATATGTAACGACGGATTTGTACCGCGTTGCTTTTCCTCTGCGACCGCCTTGAAACGACTATAGGTCGTGGTCATAGTGCTCAAAATGCGTTTAAAGCAGCGTGGCTGGGCGTGCAGAACTACGAAGCTTCGCGTGTAACAAGCGTATAATAACTGCTTGCGTAAGAGCATTTGTGTACTAAGCACTGTTTTGGTGCCATTGAAGGCTATTTAGGTAGTTGTTGTTTTTCTTGGATGTCCAAATTCTTAATTTGTTACAGCAGTAATCCTATGTTCCTTCTTAAATAAAGAAATGATGAAATCGACGTGACTTTTGAATCACGCGTTTTGTCGTTCCGCAAACAAGCAATTTCAAAATGCAATTTTCAAAATGTTCATGCATTTAAAAACTTGTCAGAAATGAAGGCTGTTCGCTCTTGTAAGTCTTTGCTTCGCTCTGGTCTAATGAATGCAATGATACTTACGAAATCACGAGCAGGCTTCATATAACAATAACACAAACTTCAGTGTTGTTTTTATTGTCGTTTAATATTTCTATCCCGGCAACAGAAATAAGTGAGCCGTACTATTTTCGATTTCAGCATTCGCATCCAGTACCCTAAGGTAAATTATTGACGAATCTATGCTGCACTCTATAAAATATTACATGTATATAAATATTTCAAAATAAAAAAGCGGCAGGACAAGAAAAAATGCAAGACTTTCTCTCCTTTCTTCACCTTATATTCTCTACATTTTTTTAGCATGAAGAAAGGCTGGAGGTGCTTGCTTCTGTGCTGTAAAGGCAAGTTCAGAAGATGTTCAAAGCCTAGTATATTTTCCCAGAGAAAGTTTATTTGAACAATGAAAAAAGGGGGCAGGGGGTGTACATTATGCTTTGCTTTAGTTATCGTGTTATTCTGTGTGTTATTCGCAACTGTTTGCATTCAGTTGGTCGTTTTGTAACATATGCGCCACTGCACATCATTACATTTATCAAGACGAATAAACTTAACTAATTTACACGTTAGAATGATATCTATCCTACGATTATACACATTATAGCAAAGATGTTCCTCCACTTCAGCGTGCGTACTAGCTGAGTTGCGTCAAACGTACGGCCGCCAAGTTTCTAAGTATAGGAAAGAAAGATCACCTCGATGAACTGTATCGAAGGACTGTCGAGCACTTTTCGTAAATGAGGAGGAACGACATTTTTTACTATTCTTTTCTTTCACAAAATTTAGGAAGTACGACAGTAAATTACTCGATATATTCCGTACAACCACGAAGAGGGCTTATTCGCCGACTGGAATTTATCTCGTGCTTTCCTGCCATAACAAGCTGCCTAATTATGAAATTGTTGGGTATTGCGTCTTACGCAGCCCACGACAGGTGGTTCAGAGGGGTGTCATTCAATGCGCCGCAGTATAGATTACGTGTGCGTGCTTCTATCTTGTAGCTCCAGCCAACATTTGGTATGCAACTGACGATATCTTTGGTCAAGTGAGAAGGTGAATCTTCCTCACCTGTCTGTCAAAAGGAGCGTGTAATGTCTGAATCTACTCAGTTTACAGCGATAAAAAAAAGTTATTCATCGGTGTTGGAAGTTAGGCCTGAAAGTGGCAATGCTTGTTGAGGGAAGCTGCTGTTCGTCGCGAAAATCGGGGCGATGAGAAATAAAGAATAGTACCATTTCATATCGTGCTTTCTTTTTTCCTCTTCACTTCAACCGTGCAGAGAAGTCAGATAAAGCGAAACCTTCTTGTCTTAAATAAGTTTTCTTCCCTGGCGGACAATGCTCTGCTAAGGAGCTAAATAGGCTATAGTGTCCTCGATATGGCGCCATATAGCTCCATGGACAGATCGCATGCTGCAGGGGAGTGCACACTCCCGTCTTTCTGCGCAAGTACATGATATATTCAAAATGGTTCCTTGTTTACTATTTCCAAGTGGTTCTAATTCTCCCACAGGTATACAACTATCTATTTCACGCCACGGTTGAGCCTAATGACTTCACCAGTTTTTCCTTCCTCGTACATTAGAGCTACCCTTACCATGCAGCTAGTAGGTAGCAATGGCGGTATATGCGTAGTGGCCTTGAATTTATTACTGTGCATTAACGCTGAAGAGGTAATCGTAAAGCAGCTCGTGAAGGCTCTTGTCCGGAACATTAAGTGGTTGAGAATTTAGCGTCGATTGCCGGCTCGGCAGAGGCCTTGAAAATTTACGCTTTTATTCGTTACAGGTCGTTGAAATTAGCTTTTAAGAATCTTTAAGAATCTTTAAGAAGCTTTAAGAATTAGCTTTTAAGAAATTAGCCCTTAAGAATCATCTTCTTTCCTTCATTCATAGCAAGGGTCTCGTTCTGGCAGACTTGATGCCTTCAGGTAGTATGCGAGGGATTATTGGTCAGCTGCCAGCTCGTAAAAAGATCACGTGCTACGTGACGCCATAAAGGCAGAAAAAGAGTGTTCCACACTCGCCGCCATGGCTGCGATTGGCGCTGACTAACACTCCAAGGTTTAAATGCACATATATACCCCATAAAGTGGACGGGAGGATGACCGCCGCCGTAGCTCAGTGGTAGAGCATCGGACGCGTTATTCGAAGGTCGCAGGTTCGGTCCCTGCCGGCGGCAGGTTATCTTTCGTCCACTTTACTTTCTTCACATTTATATTCTAAATACTACACATAACACCCCCTATACTTTCCTTGGCGTTATTGTCTGTTAGTTCTCATTATTATTGTGTCTAACAAAGAAAACGAGCCCTTAAGAATCATCTTCTTTCCTTCATTCATAGCAAGGGTCTCGTTCTGGCAGACTTGATGCCTTCAGGTAGTATGCGAGGGATTATTGGTCAGCTGCCAGCTCGTAAAAAGATCACGTGCTACGTGACGCCATAAAGGCAGAAAAAGAGTGTTCCACACTCGCCGCCATGGCTGCGATTGGCGCTGACTAACACTCCAAGGTTTAAATGCACATATATACCCCATAAAGTGGACGGGAGGATGACCGCCGCCGTAGCTCAGTGGTAGAGCATCGGACGCGTTATTCGAAGGTCGCAGGTTCGGTCCCTGCCGGCGGCAGGTTATCTTTTCGTCCACTTTACTTTCTTCACATTTATATTCTAAATACTACACATAACACCCCCTATACTTTCCTTGGCGTTATTGTCTGTTAGTTCTCATTATTATTGTGTCTAACAAAGAAAACGAGCCCTTAAGAATCATCTTCTTTCCTTCATTCATAGCAAGGGTCTCGTTCTGGCAGACTTGATGCCTTCAGGTAGTATGCGAGGGATTATTGGTCAGCTGCCAGCTCGTAAAAAGATCACGTGCTACGTGACGCCATAAAGGCAGAAAAAGAGTGTTCCACACTCGCCGCCATGGCTGCGATTGGCGCTGACTAACACTCCAAGGTTTAAATGCACATATATACCCCATAAAGTGGACGGGAGGATGACCGCCGCCGTAGCTCAGTGGTAGAGCATCGGACGCGTTATTCGAAGGTCGCAGGTTCGGTCCCTGCCGGCGGCAGGTTATCTTTTCGTCCACTTTACTTTCTTCACATTTATATTCTAAATACTACACATAACACCCCCTATACTTTCCTTGGCGTTATTGTCTGTTAGTTCTCATTATTATTGTGTCTAACAAAGAAAACGAGCCCTTAAGAATCATCTTCTTTCCTTCATTCATAGCAAGGGTCTCGTTCTGGCAGACTTGATGCCTTCAGGTAGTATGCGAGGGATTATTGGTCAGCTGCCAGCTCGTAAAAGATCACGTGCTACGTGACGCCATAAAGGCAGAAAAAGAGTGTTCCACACTCGCCGCCATGGCTGCGATTGGCGCTGACTAACACTCCAAGGTTTAAATGCACATATATACCCCATAAAGTGGACGGGAGGATGACCGCCGCCGTAGCTCAGTGGTAGAGCATCGGACGCGTTATTCGAAGGTCGCAGGTTCGGTCCCTGCCGGCGGCAGGTTATCTTTTCGTCCACTTTACTTTCTTCACATTTATATTCTAAATACTACACATAACACCCCCTATACTTTCCTTGGCGTTATTGTCTGTTAGTTCTCATTATTATTGTGTCTAACAAAGAAAACGAGCCCTTAAGAATCATCTTCTTTCCTTCATTCATAGCAAGGGTCTCGTTCTGGCAGACTTGATGCCTTCAGGTAGTATGCGAGGGATTATTGGTCAGCTGCCAGCTCGTAAAAAGATCACGTGCTACGTGACGCCATAAAGGCAGAAAAAGAGTGTTCCACACTCGCCGCCATGGCTGCGATTGGCGCTGACTAACACTCCAAGGTTTAAATGCACATATATACCCCATAAAGTGGACGGGAGGATGACCGCCGCCGTAGCTCAGTGGTAGAGCATCGGACGCGTTATTCGAAGGTCGCAGGTTCGGTCCCTGCCGGCGGCAGGTTATCTTTTCGTCCACTTTACTTTCTTCACATTTATATTCTAAATACTACACATAACACCCCCTATACTTTCCTTGGCGTTATTGTCTGTTAGTTCTCATTATTATTTTGCCTACTTTGTGTGAGACTGCGCGGGAGCTTCTCTCATCGGTGCTTGGTTCCATCGAAAAGCATTTCGTGCTTCTCGGCGGTATATGTAAATAAGAAGTGAACGTTATCGCGTGTCGGGCACACACCGAGAGACCCGAATTTAGCGTGCCCGCTCGTGCATAAGCGTGCTTGCGTGCGAATGTGTGAGCTGGCGTACGTGCCTGTGAATGACTGCAGCGCCACCTCTAAAGGAATATTGGTCTTGAAATAGAAAGCTGTCTGCCCTTCGAGGAGCATTACCTTTACGATGTCGCACCCACGTTTATCATTGCTGCTTTAAACAGCCTTGCGCATTGCTGCCAACTTTATCAGCGTGGGTGGAAAAAAAGAAAAAAAAAGAAAAGAACGGACACTCGCTGATTATGGAAGAAATAGTAACGCACATTTTATTTGTTAAAAAGTCGGTACGAGTACTTTTTCTCAGGATTACTGCTTGATGCAGTATTATGCAGTGAAATAAGGATATGAGCAGCATGAATGCATAAAGACTAGTTATAAGGCACAAGTACTGCGCGAATGTGAGGCCACGCTCTGAAAATGCGTGAATGAGACGAATACACACACACACACGCTTTCCCCGACGTCGTCGCGGCGAGGGTTGTGCTTATACTACACGTTTTGTACAATCGTTGTAAACAACAATAAAACACGGATGCACAACAACGCCCGTGTTTCTACTCTCGTGGGGTTAAGCGTATCCGCAACCCGTTGCGAGCGCGAAGCACGAGTTCGGACACAACTTGCACCTTGTCCCTGTGGTACATCGATTCCAGCTTGTAGTTCCTCAGCACGCGTGACACAAGTGTCTTCATCTCCATAGAAGCGAATTTCTGGCCTGCATAGACACCAAGAAAAGGAAAGGTTAGAGACCGGCGTCAAGTCGACAGCGCTCAATGAATGCAAATTTTTTGGTTTTCGTTTCAAGTGAGTATACACACCTCGCTTAAGATCTACAAATAGGCATGAGGGGAACTGGCACGTCGCCATTTTTACAGTGTACTATTTTTTTGCAGTACTTGCATTATACTGCAAAAACTGGCTGAACAATGTCTTCTGAACGAGGAAGTAGTCAAAGTAAAAAAAAAAGCCATTTGCATTCGAAGGCATACAGCGTGAAGCTAGAGAAGTGCACTGTAGGATATCGGCAAATGTATGCACAACATATTCAGTCATTACCAACAGCGCACATGGGTTGCACTGAGAACAGGATTTTGCTTAGCTACTGAAGAATTAGTGGTGCTCTTAAATAGATGTGAAAGGCATACATTTTTTCTATCATCACACTAAGCTCAACGGGCTCAGGGACATAATCTGAATTGGTACGCCACGAGAAATAGCGCAGTCAGTCGCCTTAGTTTGCGAAACCACGAAACCAATGGTCTTTCAACCGAAAGGCAGTCTTCGGCGTGCGTTGTTTGTGCTTCTATATTACCATCGCGCTGCTGTATACTCGCGAAACGATTGTACTCTATGAATTGAACGTTTATCTTGGTAATCATACCCATATAAATTCTTCAACGAACTTGCATCAACATCTTAGGTTTCTATGGTAGCATGCACAATGCAATACAAAGATTCGTTAAGCTATCAAAACAGACAAGAAAGCCTGATCGATTCATTGACTGTTGTCATGACAACATATTCATCCCTACCACTCAGCTCCTTGCCTAAACAACAAGATCATTACCTAAGAGTGCTGAGTATGTTCTTTTCTAACTGGTCCTATGTTGTTACGAAGCGACAGCTCTAATTCAACCCGTGGACTCGGTTCTTTTTTTTTTTTTTAGTAATTGCCTTTAAAGAAGTAGTATAGTTCAACGTTAGGAATCATGCTGTATTACCAATGCAATTCCTGTAACCGGCGGAAAAAGGCACGTAGGCGAATGGATGTCGGCCGACGCTGTTTTCGGGTAGGAATCGCTCGGGTATGTACTCCTCCGGTTTAGGAAACTCCTCAGGATCTCGGTGCAGAACGTAGATGAAGACCGTGCACACCGTTCCTTTAGGTATGATGTATCCATCTGCAAGAACGAAAGTTTTTGTGCCACAAAATGTAATGTCTCGTAGCGTGCGCGACTAATTTTCAACAGTCACCACAACAAATATGTGACTGATCAGTGAGGTTCGGGGTAATAAAAGTAAAGTACTCCGCTTTTTAATTGTATAAAATTTGCAGCGTAGCATTATGTAGCCTTATTTTTCTTACTCGAATCATTTGCCAGAACTTGCCACGCACCCTTGCTACCTTATATATAGTCAAGCCCATTTCAAACGTAAGACTACTCAGCACACATAAGTCAAGAGAACGCGGTCTAGAAATAAATACGCTATTTTGTTCAATTTTGCCTATGATAATTCTGTCCAGCTTTGAAATTAGCTTGCGCCAATTATTTAAGCGGTGAGACATGGAGCAATATCAAGGAGGAAGGAACAAGAGAGAAAGGAAAGGCAGAGATTTTAACAAGTTTAGAAGAACCGGTATGCTACCCAACACTGGGGGAAGGGTTGGGGGAGCTTTAAAGATAAAGAGAGATAGAAGGAGAGCACGCACGCACGCATGCACAAAGTCACACGCTTCACAGTCGTGATAACGCCGTTAGTCTATAGCCGCCGGTGCAGGTCTGATGCCTTCAAGAAGTTGAGCACTGCCTTCGTCGCTTTCACCCGCGATGACCTCTCAGGACGACATTCCAGAATGGTTTCTGCCGTCATCGGTCTGGGGTCTACGCTGGCAAGAGCCACTGCGAGTGATTTTCTCAGCTCATTGTAGCGAGGACAGTCGCGGAAGATGCGCTGGAGTGTCTCCTGGCTAGGACCAATATCAAGCGCACAATAGAAGCAAGCTACTAAAGCGAAATTTTTATGTTTCGCTTTCTTTTGTTGTACTGTGCCCGAAGCTACAGTTTGAGGAGCTACATATATACCATTTTTATGGCTGCGAAATGCGACAAGAGAAAACGTTGGCACTCTCTCGCGTCTGGCTGAGATAAATGGTCACTAACGACGTGGGATATTATAAGACTACCCGACATCTACAGATTGACTGCAGAAAAAGAGCACAACAATATAAGTAGCATTTATGGTCCTGATGCCACTTACTGTACGTCCAGTCCTCCTGCAGGAGACGTCCGACGAGTGGCACAGAGGGAAAGAGCCTTTGCGCCTCCTAGAAAATACGAAACAAAAAGAATAAAAACAAGACAATGGTTATGCCAAATAAATCGCGTTTCTCTGCTCCCATGTAACCAATTATCGTCCGTGAAGCTCGCCAGCGCTCTTCAATTCATGGAAGACGTTTTCTCGTGCAGAGCTTCGTGCAGATACGCGTCCTCTTATTATCAGCCACTGAGCCACATTTGCCTTTAAAATGGCAGTTCTAGACTTCCCAGGCTTCGGTAAAAGGACCACTTAGCGGGAATGTGGAGCCACAGATGACCACTTTAAATAGACCTATTACGATAAAGTGAGGAGCATTGCATACGACATCGTTCTGGTGCAAGGACATGTTCGCTCACTTGTGTACTCTAATAACAGAATGTTTCACGCACGAACAGTGAAATTGAAAGAAAATCGCATGAAGGGCGAACCGGCCTTTGTGAAATGTTTTATCGATGCAAAGTTCGCAACCTAATCAATTGTATGGTTCTTTACTATTTCACTTAAACCACCACTGCTGAATGCACTTTCAATGACTCGCTTGCTTCTCCTCCATATTTACGTAGTTAAAATTTGAAATCTAGTCAAACATTTCAGATCAATTATGATGCTTGCTGGAAGAACGGGATGAGCGCCTGAGCCAATTCGAACAGCCAGATCAACTTGGATCAACGACCTGACCCTCTCTTCTTGCTATAGTTACAAAGTGGTCAGAAATACCGTTACTCTGCTGCCTTTGTGACACCGACTAGCGTGCGAAAGGTGGTATTGATCACAAATACGCGAAAAAATATTGAAGAAGTTGTTACAAACATACGGGTGCTCAGGGTTCCCCTTCAGGGTTGGGGGGGGGGGGGGCGAAGGTTTATCGCAGCGCCTCGCCCCCCCCCCCTAGTATGTCAAAGTATGGGGCAGACTTTGCACCCCCTCTCTTAGCTGACTAGGGGGGGGGGGGTGACCGCCTCCCCTGCCACCCCCCTCTCCGTGCGCCCGCTTATCGCTACAAACAAGAAAATGCATTTGTTAAATCTATCAGGCATGGTGGTTAGCAGTGATAACCACCATTTTATGATTTATTTTCATCCAACCTGCGGCCTCTTTCGTTAGTTTTGAAAATTGTTGGCTGCTAGTTAAGGCTTATTTTTTTATATATAAGTGGCAGTAAATTGTCTCTATGAGACTAGTCTGACGCCTCCGTAAACACTTTTTTTTTAACTCGCGGAAAGCAACGCCATCTCCCTCGTACCTGAAAGTAATGGCGGTACGGAAGATACTGAGGAAAAGAATAATCACGCCTGAACTCGTAGTTCACCTGCGGATGCTTGCTTCGATCTCGTAAATAAGGGGTATATAGCGGGTCGCAAAAGAATTTTCCACAATTTGTCGAGAGACGACTGTTAGGGATACGAGATTAAGGATTCGAGACAACTGTACAACACAAGGCGGTCCCAATTTTCGTGGTCCCTTGCGATGCGATTACTCAACGTGGGTGTAGAAGAGCGTGGTCACCTGTATAGCAAACTGAACAACGATGTGAAGACAAGTTCCAGGTATAAGCCACCAAACTCACTTACGCCTTAGCGCACTCGCGTCTCAGATCGTCGAAAAATGCAGAGAGAGCGCATCCGCTCATGAGATGGGTTACACCTTGTTTAAGTTTAGGCTGCATTCCGCGACCAAGTTTTCAAGCAAAGCTTGTATTGACTGACCTGTAGTAGCTGGCGATGTTCCAAAAACCCTCCTCCCCTACAGCTACCAAAGAAGTAATATTTCTTTCCGGTACTGCGGTTGGAACCCGGGTCCCCGCGGTCTGAAAGCGAGTGCCTTGAACACTACGCCACGCGCCCATGCTTGCTCAGCGTGAACTGAACTGAAGCGTATGAATGCGTTCTACCGACGATGCAAAAAAAACAAAAAAGAAAACAAGCGGGAAGCAGTACACTTGCTGCGGGGGTTTCATTGCAATATTTCGCGTTGGCGGACTAAAAATGATCTGCTGGACAACGCGTAAGGTTGATATCAGGAATTGCGCATTTCAGGAAAATTACATCTAGAAAATTGAATTCGTAAACCGCGTTTCCATGATCGCATGATAGTCCTTTCATTGGGCCGTTCTACAGGCTGACGAACGCTGCAAAGAACATGAAAGACGCCACGCCGATTCCGCCGGAAAACAGCGTTCCGGGGACGGCCGCTACCTATAAAGAAAGAAAGAAAGAAAGAAAGAAAGAAAGAAAGAAAGAAAGAAAGAAAGAAAGAAAGAAAGAAAGAAAGAAAGAAAGAAAGAAAGAAAGAAAGAAAGAAAGAAAGAAAGAAAGAAAAGCAGTACGTCAGCCACGCCCAAGCGAACCTTCGCTTTCCCCCATTTCCCCAATTCGGAAAGGGCTCCTGAATTTTTTAGTTTTTTATAACTCATTTTGGGACTCCTTGGTATAAAAAACTAAGGAATGAGTCCCCCAGAATGATGCGCCCTTTTGCCTATCCCGACTCATGCTTTAGATCATTTCACATATTTGCCTTCAGCATCGCTGAAGGCAAAAAGTGTGCTTCGTACATGTGTTGTTTACGCTCAACGACGCTTATCCCAATCACCAAATTTGCTTTGTATTACGCAGTGTGTCATACATTGAGCACGTAGACTTCAATGCTTCTGACAGGATCGCACCGACTAATTTTTCTCACAGATTTATTGACCAGCTTTTATTAAAAAAACAAAACAAGTTCACAATTTCAACAATGTGCTGCTTTAGGCGTATAAAATAGATTTGCTGAGAAATATCGAACACGTCGCACTTGTGCGATTAACGTTGCTGAAAAAAAAAGGCGCTTTCCCGCGAAATTGGCCTTCACTATCTGCTAGGCGCGCTGTTTGTTTATCTTGCGTATCTAGCCTATGGGCAAGAGCTATTTCTTGCACGGAAGTTCGTTAACGTTGCGAATTTTTCACCTTCATTACCAAATGAAAACAAAATTTTTCACACAATCGAAAAGCAACGCACCTTGATGGCACATTCCAAATACTTCATTCTCCTAATGTCTTCCATGGTGGCATCTCGCTCTCTGTCATCGCCAAATATCTCCTCCAGCTCTTCGTACACCTTCTGTTGCACATCTTGGTGCAGTCCCAACAGGTACATGGTCCAGCTAATTCCCACAGCTGTCGTGTCGTGACCCTGAAAGCAACAATTCAGCCGGGAAAGCGCACATTAGCGACGCATGAGGGCTTCATAATATACTGCTATACGTTATTATTGTTTTCCTAGTTTTGTAATCATCTGCTTTATTTTACCATCTTTTTTGGCACAGTTGCTAAACGAGAAACGAGATTAGGGATTAGGGGAAGTGAATTGTAGGCTCTAGTAAGTTATACAATTTACAGAGTGAAGACTTTTTTTTTCGGAGAAACACTTGGGGCGGTATATTGACAGTGAAAGAATTTGTTATGAGTGTCAACATGTATTAGAAGGGAAATTAACGTTAGGCTTCATACGTAGTGTATGAAAATGGCAGGGTTAAGGTAAAGCATCGGCAGTGCTTCGATGCCGATGCTTCACCTTAAAGGGCCTCTAAAGCACTCCGAGTTCAAAATGAGAGAGTGGTTTCTTTCACGCCTTCTCCGCCCTTCCTACAAGTGCTTTGTCCTCCTCGCCACTTATTTCTTCATAAAACACGTGGATAATGTCAGCAGTAAGCGTTGAGCCTATCAGGATTTCGTGCTTTTCGGCTTCACACTGCTATATCCCGTCGCGCACGATAGTCGTGTGAGACAAGGCAGAAGGGGCGTGCGACTGCATGGCAAAGCATTGTAGGAGACAATTAACAACTGATATCCTTCGTATATGGACCAATCGACCAATTATTTCCTCATGACGTCACGTGAACAGACTGCTGGCGTCACTAATTGTGCCAAAAAGACGAGAAACGCCAGGGGAGAATAACGCACTTGTTCTTTGTAATTTCAGTGGTTGTTTAGTGGCCCTTTAATCCTCAGTGGTCGAAAACAGAGGAAAAGGAGGACACCCGATGTAACTGTTTTTACTGTTCTCTCTCTTCCTGTATTTTTTTTCTTAGATGCTAACAACCAGTAGTGTTCAATCATATCAATGTAAAATCGTCATGAAGATTCTATCGCAGTTCACTCCGGATATTCGCAAGACGCGCGCGATCAGACAGAGGTAAGTGTGACGAAGTACTGCCAAACATTGTAAGCTTTAAAGAATGACTGAGTCGTAGGTTGATAATTCTACCGTTCAATCAGTCCCATGCATAACATGCGAAGACGTTACATCGTGAAGACGACTTTCGAAACCTGCGCAGCACCGATGAAGGAATTTTAAGCCATAAAATGAAATATCATTTTTAGTGGCACGAGCGCCGAGTGACACTTCGGTTTCTCTTCCAAGCACTCCCGGTCGAGCACTTACCTCGGGTAATTCAGTTATTCAGAAAATGTGTTTTAAGAACTTAAAACCAGTACGAAATCGATGGTTCTTGTTGAAGTTAAGAGTTATTACTGGATACGTATGCTATCGGAGCATAAGTTTACTTAAAGGCCCATTAACTGCTAGGATAATTAATGAAAAGTAATTGAACAAGTTCATTGAAAGACCAGACGCTTTTCTTGGGAGCAGCTGGGCTCGTTGCGGCAGCTGGCGGAGAAGATCTCGATCACGCGCTGCTTTCTACGCGGCCTCTGAGATCCGCGTCGGCACCGCGCGAAACACAAAGTTGAGTAATACACCAGGGCACACGAACGCGGACGTGCGAGCGCCGCTACGAGACCCCTGAGTGGAGCATTACGGTCGCCTCCCGATATTTGAAGTGCCAACAGTTTCGCAGACCCAAGCGTTTTGCAGTCCGAACTAACCTCAAACGTAAATGTGTCGACTTCTTCTCGTATGTCTTCCTCCGTGAATGACGGGTCCTTGAAATGCTGGGACAGCAGGAGGTCTAGGAATGCCCTTCTGCAGCCGCTAAGGTTCAAGTAGTCGTCCTCGTTTGCCCCATCCTTCTGGTCGGACGCTGCCTGGTGCTCCAAGAGCATTTTCTTCCGGTCTTTGATGACCTGGGAAAAAATAATAAAATAGTGACGCTTCCCTTGTCACTCACGCAAAGAATTGTGCTTTTATTGCGATAGCAATTATATGGGCAGTCTCGGCTGGAAAATGTCCGTCCCCGTCGCCGTCATTCACCGTATATGTATATGTATATATATAGAAAAGCCATAAAGAAAAATAATTCAGAAATTCTTTCCGACGCGCGGAATCTAACGGACGACCTCTCCATTTGCATCCCGCCGCATTAGACGTTAGGCCACGACAGCACCGTCTTTCAGCCTGCTAACGGCGCGCTATTTATATACACCACGTAATTCAGCATGCTTTCTTAGTGGCTACATAGATGGCGCGACGTACGCGCGCCGCTCCTGCGATCGCCGTTGCTCTTCGCTCTACAGGGCGTGGTCGCTTTCGTGCGCTTATCTCGAGGAAAGAAGGGGTGGCCGGTGGGGTGCTTCGCTTCGCTCGCTGCAGTGGCCGCGTTTGCGAAAGGAGCGCCTTGTTCAAGCAGACATAAGTAACAACTGTGACAATTAGTTCGCGCTCGTCTTGTGTGTACCTGTTCGTTCGTTTCGTGCGTCCTGCTTTATGTTTGAGCAGTGCGCTTCAAAATGTCGAGCTGTGACGCATTAGTTCGCGCTCGTCCTGTGTGCGTTCTTTTCGTGCGTCCTTTGGGCTCGAGCGACGCGCTGGCAATTTCGAGCTGCTTTCCATTCTTCGCGTTACATTACAATTTATTGCTATCGCATTCATTGCTTCGCCGTTGCGGCGAAACTGTGACTTTTTTTCATGAGACTCTCGCCGAATGCACCTATAAATTATGCCACCATAATCAACGCAAGTACATTGCATTTCCAGCTATTTAATGATCAGGAATAATTGTGCGAAATTCATCCCTATTTTTGTTACTGTCCGTAAAGTTATTCCACGCTCTTTTTAGTTTTCTGTAGTCACTGCTAAACTCGGCAAATGTTTCAAGTTGAAAGATGTGTTCAGTAGCTAGAAGGTGAGTCTTCCGGAGCACCATAGCCAAGCGCGTCTAGCGAACCTAACCCGCTGGCCAATTTACGAAACCACGATGGCCCCAGAGGTGTCAGCCGTACCTGTTCTCAGTTTTCTTGCATAAGGAAATGTAATAAAGCCATCATAATTACAGATTTTATTACGCTGTATACTGACGCCTGTTATTAATAGTCAACCTACCTTTCTCGTGAACGTGTGAACAATATTCACGCTTTGATTGAACTCCGCAGAATCGGCGGTGAATCGGTAGGTAAAGTCGGGCCAAGTCCAGGGCTTTGTGGCGCGTGAGAACCAGAGCTCGCCAAGCCTACAGGAAAGTGCAGATGTTGTCACGGTACTTAATGAGGAGGCGTGCACAGAGCGCCTACTGAACACTGAGCGCTGACGTATGAGCTCGCCGAGACTCAGCAGTTACAGCAGTGGGGAAAAAATACCTTTTTTTTTCTGCATTATACTATATACTGCGAAGGAACAAAAAGCCACTGCCCTTTCACGTCAAGGGCTTTCATGGTGGACGTAAAAGCCTTGACGGAAACGTGTCTTGGTACAAGATAACGGGAATTACAAGGCGATTCAGGCTAGCTTCAGTAAACACAATGGACGGCACCTGGTCTACGTGATCCTGCCCTTACGCTGTGTGCATTGACAGCGAATCTATAGGGGGCTTGTAGGCGCGATCCGCTTATGCACGCCACAGAATTCGTAGTTTTGGTTTTGTACACTGGCAGGACAACTCAGACCTTGTGGCTGTAGGCCGCTCAGAAGAGTTAAAATGCCACACTTTTCTAGAACACTCAGTAGGTGTTACGTTGAGCTGAGTGAGGAATGGGAGCGCTTATTGCTTCGATGACTTTTGTGAGGAAATGGATTTTGCTCCACAATACACAAAATCAGCCTGATTTATTAAAAGTTATAACATCTTTCTGCTTTAGAAAAGAAAATGCAGGTTTTGCATTGGCACGACAGGGCACAGTTCACTTCAGGCTTATTTTTGCATGCAGTTTTCAATTAGAATATGGTAATGAGAACTGAACCCGGAATCGGTAAATCATTTCTTCTTAATATTTCCTAATTAGCGTTGTTCGCATGTGGAGGCGCTGCACTGATGCAATACTGGCAAGCCCTAAAGGAACGCTGATGGAAAAGGGCACACTTACCGCATCACGGCTCGGACGTACTTTGATTCCGAGCATCGCTGGGCATTGACACATGTTCCCATGGCAGTTTCTGCAGATGTATGTACGCGCCACAATCTCAACGATGAAGACGAAACACAAAAAAGAAATGTTACAGTGACGTTACACTACCCGAAAGTGGGCGACGCGCTAGCGAATACATGTTATCCCCTTGTGCATTGCCCGTAGAACGTCTCTTTAGGTTAGCCAGGATGCCTTTGCGTTGGCCAGGATGCCTTTACGTTAGCCAGGATGCGTTAGCCAGGAGCCAGGATCCAGGATGACTTCACGAAGGCGAGTTTACAAATGGGAAATTTGCGCTAGCGCGTAAATGAGCTTTAACCTCTACCCCTTGACCCTAGCAATGGGAAATCAAACTTTCAAGGTCCTCGAATGAGACATATTCGTGCTTGCCTGCGCAAACAGACAGTTAACGTAATTAGTGCGCGAATGCTTTCTCCGCCTGATCGTGTTGTTGTTCTTGGCTCACAAGCGCCTCTTTCGCGCCGCTTCGTCTTTCTCCTTCTCCACTTTGCCTGTAGGTGGCGCTACTTGTGGGGACACGCTCTTCGACAGCGATTTTACAAATTCCGCATTTACGCTTGCGCATCAAACACCCGTGTTCTTATACTTATACTCACGTTAATGAACCCCAGATGGTCAAAATTTATCCCATGTCCCCCACCACGGCTCGCCTCACAATCATGTTGTTTCGACACGTAAAACTAAAGAACCTAATTTAATTTAATCTGAAGCTTATTTTGTGTAAAAACAAAGTTGTATGCCCTCAAGCTGAAACCTTCGATTTATTTATGAGTCACGAATAAAATGAAATCGCCGTGGGAAATGAAAATGTATGGTACTACACGAGTACTACAGTCTTCTAAAGCATTAATGTATGCGGATGATACCGTAATTTTATTCACAGACAGTTAGTTCATTTGAAACCTTACAACATACTGTGTCCAATGAACTACTAGCTATTTCAATGTGGTTTCGTGACAATCAACTGCTATTAAATGCCGATAAAACAAACAATATTATTTTCCGGTCACGAATAAAAAGTGTGAACTGCACTTCAATCAGCGTATCGCTATATAATCAATCCATTGAATGTGTTCCGACTATTAAATATATTGGCAATATATTTGACAGTAACCTTAACTAGATAGACCAAATCAATACCGTTCGCAAAAAGTTGTCATTCAGCTGTTACACTCTCATACGCGCGCGTCAATACTTTGACTTGACTTTATATTTAATATTATATTTTAGCCTAATTTACTGCCACCTCAGCTACTGTTGTGAGTCGTGGGGCCAAACTTACACAACATACCTTATTCCGCTAATCCGGTTACAAAAACGAGCTGTGCGTGTGATTACTTTCTCCCCGGGTAATTACCCCTCTAATGTTCTATTTCAGAGAATGTGTATACTGCCGTTTACGGAGGTACGCCATTACAAGATTTCCTGTTTAGTAAATAAAATAAACACAAACACGCCTCTGCCCCGTACTATTTTCACGTTCCCGTCGTTAAACACACGGCACGCAAGCATCGGTAATCTTAACCTTCCTTTATGTTCCAAATTGTATGGTGAACGACTAATCCAATTTTCTGGTGCTAAGCTGTGGAACAATTTGCCTCTCGAAATAAAACTCGCAAGAAGTTTTCACATTACCTGCAAACGATACTTCATTTCTAACCAGGTATTTTCTTCAGTTTTTGCTTATTCTTAAAAATTTTCTCATGTATATTTTTTGTGTTCATGATAGTCATGTATTCGTTGTTTTTTAGTATGGTTCCTTGAATCTGCATAATACTTTTCGCTTATGGATGATACTTTCGCTATTGTTTCTTTTTCTGCACAAGACTGCTAATTCTTATAACCTTTTTTGTATTGGACCCATCCCTAGCCGCTTAGGCTATGAGTCCAAATATTTGTGTACGCATTTTTCATACTATGATGCAATAAAATTCTCCTTGATTGATTGAAAGGTTAATTTCTTTGCCTTATTTGATTGAAATTCTCCTTGACAAAGCATTGATTGAAATTTTACCCACTGCAAGTGAATATAGCATTATTACTGTAATGCATTAGCACATTTTGCGAACGCATATTAAATATAACCACAAGAACCATAGGCGGTGTTCCATCTTTTGCAAAAAAAAAAAAAAAGAAAGGGAGAGTTTGCAATAACGCTATAGCTAAATATAAATCTGAACGCTGAAGGGTTCAGGTGTTTTATTTTTTCGGGGTGAGTCAGCAAGCCTCTCAATGGGCTTAGTACCATCGAGAGTTTCTCGAACGACTAAATTAACCGTAAAACTTTTGCGCTTGTGTATTTGTTGGCCGTTGCTCTTCCTCACAAACGAATTCTAAACAAACGAAGCAGAATATCAGTTTTTGGTAAATAACTTGATGAATTTTCTTTTTCTCAAGGAGCCGTATCCAGTTAAAGCGGAATTCAGAAAAGCAGAATTACTTGCCACTGAGAATGCGGTAGAATTTTCTCTAACAATTTTTGGTCAGTGTATTCACCTCATCAAAGCTCCTCAAACCTGCATTGCAGTTGAAATGTGGGTAACATACTATGGCTAATATTCGTGGTAAATGTTGGATTTGCCACTTATAGATACGTAACTTTAGTATTTGGCTCGTTCTAATTTTTTTATCGCAGTGCAGGCTTGCCCTTAAAGGGACACTAAAGAGAAAAACGATTTCTTTCGTATTAGTAAGGTATTCTTTCACAATACCAAAATCACCACGCTTGCCGCGAGAAGACGCTTGATAATCGAGAAAACGCGCCAAAAGAAAATGCGGGTGGCGACGCCACCTTGAATTTCCGGCACCAAACACCATGACGTCATAGATTTTGACGGCGTGTACCTCGGCATACGCCATTCCTAATCGGTAAAAAGAAAGTGCGTTGTCCTTTAAGGAGACCAGAGATTTAATACACCAAGTTTCAGAAAATTTCGTTGAGCAAATGTCGTCAAAATATGAAAAAAATATGAAAAATACATTTTGGAATCTGTGACGTCAGGCGCGGAGACTCCGCGCGCAAAATTTAAAAGTGGAACTTTGACCTTTATTTTCTCCTCTATTAATAGGCGTATGATGGTGAAATTAACGTCATTAGAATTTTCAGAGTACAGTTTATGAATCCAAACTGGTTCGTTGTATAACTTTAGTGTCCCTTTAAGGCACGATACTTTATGTATATGTCTGTATTATAGTAGATATGTTGAACGTGATTGACATGGCCCGAAATAATATGTTCAAATCAACATGTGTTTCAGTTGAACATGCAGTTATTTTGGGACTGACTTGGTTACACACACACACAAATAAAAGTCTGAAAGGCAGCGCATGGACGACGTCGCATTTCTTCAGGAGAATATTAACCACATAAATGTTCTTCTTCAACATACTGTCCTTTCTTGGATGAGAAGAGTCGCCAATTGTCCGCGGCCGCAGCACTGGACACGGCTATGTTAGTTCTTTTGTTCATGAGCACGCCCATTGGTTAGCAGTCATCTGTCTCACTTCGATCCAAACAGGTCCATTATTTTACCCAATTTGATTTTAAACTACTTTTTGAGTGGACATTTTAATCGCTAATTGACCAATTTTGAATGGAAGCGTGAATAAAATGAAGGCGCTGTGTGCGAAAAGGATTGTCTTCCGGGATGCTGCTGCGCAACTTCAAGCCGCACGTCGACGCTAGTGGAATGTTTCCTTGGATCGACGATTTGTCTGATTCCATCGTCACTGCGGTGACGTCATTCCACGTGACTGAGGGTGTCTCTATAAAAGCAGCACCCCAGACTGTGCTTCGACAGTGGTCCTTGCAGCAGGAGCGGCGGCATCGTGCTCAGTAACCTATTTCGATTTAAGCTTAAGGTTGGTGTTTATCTTCCTGATAATTGCTACCGTAGCGATGACTCCTTTTAACTGCCCACTGCGCGTGAAATGCTTTCTTGGTTGCATGAGGGACTTAACGAAAGACCTTCCCGTTTGTGGAAATATAGAATCAAATCCGGGCCTTAGGGAAAAAGAAATATTGTGTGACTTGTTAACAGGCCAGAGTAATATGCAGTCTGCTATTAATGTGATCACGTACTCCCAGGCTGACATTGAGCGAAGAATATCTACTCTAGCGGTCCGAGCTGATGACATTGAAAACGAGCTGTCGGCAATGACCGCTTTCACAAGCAGCGTAAAAGAACTTGAGGCAAGTAATGTGAAGTTGACAAAACAGATTACACCCCTAGAAGAAACAATAGACGAGCTCGAAGACAGAGGACGTAGGAGTAACTTGATAATATGTGTTCTAAGTGAGCTACGCGGCGAGATTACGCAAACGCTAGCAAATACAGTGAGCGATGAAGTATTCCGACCCAAGATATGCGTATCAGTGAATGACATTGAAAGAATTTCTGTGTTTAATAAAAGTTATGTACTTCTCTTTTCTCTTTCTTTAATCGAACTCAAGTGACTATTGTTAATAGAAAAACATTATTTCTTGTATGAAAATATCAAATTTGAATCGTTTACTTCTGTTTATTTTAATTAGAAGTATTACAGTTTCAGTTATGTGTACTTCCAATGGGACCCGCACTAGCCTTTGGCTATGGGACCACACAGTTTGTGCCTGTTTTGTATAAGATATGTGTGCAGTAAAGAACATTCATTCATTCATTCAATTCACAAACTGAGTCAAATAGCCGAAAATAAAGTACGGCCTGTTATAATAAAGCTCTTGGCTAATCGCAAAAAGGTATCTGTCCTGAAGGCGGCCTACAAACTAAAGAACAGTGACATATGCATATCCGAGGACGTATTCTTCTCCTTTTTCTCATTTTCTTCTTGTTATTCTTCTTTTTACTATTCTTCTCCTTTTTGTAACATCTCTTTCACCTTTTATTCCCCTTACCTCTTTCCCCAGCACAGGGTAGCCAGCTGGCCTGAGAACTGGCTAACCTCCCTGTCCTTCCTTCTATTTCCTCCTCAACCATCCTCCTTCAAAGTGAGTTCAAAATATCAGGAGCCAAATATGACAAGCGTTAACTGCCGAAAGGGCCAAAGGCGTGAAAGTAAAGCTCTCGTGCGTAATCCAGAATCAATGGCGAACATTTTATTGAAGACTTTAGGTCTATTTAGACCAGAGAAAATGGTACCATGCCAACTTTTAATGTCTCCTTACCTCCTATTCCTGATAATATCTCATAAAGTGGTATATTAAACGCCTTACTAAAACTAGATACGATAAAAATTATGCATATTGTTAAGCGCGGAATTAAAACGATGAGGACGGGGCAAGGAGTAACACAGACACACAAGCGCTAACACACTCCCTGTCCCGTCTCCGTCATTTCAGTTCCGGGCTTAACAATCTGAATATGTCGAGCCAGCAAGGCCAAAAATCTACCCATGCTAAGAAAAAAATTAAGACAGATTCGCACTAGTGGTGGCAAGCCTGAAGGAACAACGGAACTCTGCAGCCTCCCTTGCTTCTGTTTATTTCCCTCTTTTTTTCTTTCACTCTTTCTCTTTCTCTCTGTTTTTCTAGCACTTATTTATCTTTTTTTCTATTTCTTTCTTTCTTTATCTATTTCTTTCTCCATCTTACTCGCTCTCTATATATTTTTTTGTGTTCATACCTTTCTGTCTGTCTCTCTCTCTCTCTATTTCTCGCTTCTTCTTTCTTTCTATCTCTCTCTTTCTGTATTCATTTCCTTTCTCTCTCTCTATATATATATATATATATTTTTTTCCCGCTTCTTCTTTTCTATCTCTTTCTCTTTATTTCTTTTCCTATCTTTCTTTATTCTCTCTGTTTCTCTCTTTATTGTTACGATATGCTTTACTTTCTCCACGCCTTCTTTTCCTCCTTCTCACCCTCACATCTCTCATCTTCACCTCCCTTTCCAACCCACTTGCTATACTATACTATGCAAGGCTATGTTATGCTCTGCCAGCGTGCATGGATATCCGAGTGGTTACGATGCTCGCCTTCGGATCGTGGGTACGCGGGTACGTGTCCCGCCTCTTCAAAATTTTTTTTTTCGCCATGAATTTCTCTCTCTCTTTTTCCTTCTATCTCTTTCTGTCTCTCCTTTCCCTGTTTCTTTCTCTCTCTCTGTACTCGTTCTCTCACCCATGAGAATTGTCAGAATCGTGCACCGGACAAATCGGCGCACGTGTTCTGTGAACGAAGCAGAAGATGAAGAAGAGGGCGAGCATAGCAAGTGCCGGTTCATGATGATGATAATTTTCTGGGGACGGATTGCAACTAACGGCTCGCATAAGCAGCTCCGCTGTTAAAGATCGCCGGGGCCTGATTGCATCACCAATGCATTTTTAAAAAAAGGTATGCAGAATGAGTCTCGAAGTATTCGCATGTTCTACATTGTACATCATTCGCGATAGTAAACTACCACATGATTGGGTAACTGTCAGCAGTAAACCATTACATAAAAAGGAAATAAAAACCACGTTGTAAACTATCTACCAACTTCTTTAACCTCGTTTGACCTCTTGCAAAATGTTAAAACATATAATACGCAATCATGTCGTAGAATTTTTCGAGGAGACAGTTTCCTAACTAGACATCAGCACAGATTTAGAAAAGGCTTTTCAACCTGCATTCAGCTCGTTGAAACCGTACATGACTCTGCGAAATTTATTAACCATGGCAAACAAATAGATGCCATTTTTATGGTCTTCGCCAAAGCCTTTGATAAGGTTTCGCACAGAAAATTACTGTTTAATTGCACAAAGTACTTAAAAACTAAATGTTCATGGGTTCGCTTTCTTCTTTTTTAACCAAAAGAGTACAATTTGTTTCTTTTTGTGATTGTTGCTCATAATATGTCACGGTTTATTATGTAATTCCCCAGAGCTAAGTTCTTGGGCCTCAGTTATTTCTTTTTTTTTTATTCATGATATCGTGGAACGAATTCCTGGTGAAGTGAAACCTTGTGCAGATGATTGTATTTTATATTCTGAAGTTGATGGCATATATGGTCAATTGCTGTTGAATTACGCCTTTCAGAAAGTAGCCTCCTGGCACGAGGAATAGTAAATGTCAATTAACTTTCATAAAACGGTCTTTATGTGGATTGCTCACAAGAAAATTCCTTTGCATTTCAGGTATAATATTAAAAATATTTTTCTCTCTGAGGTCACTAACTACATGTACCTGGGACGTAATATATCAAATGGTCTATGCTGGAGCAAGCGCTCAACACATCTAACAACAAATGCAATTATTAAACTGTTTTTTCTTCGTCATCCACTGAAGCTTTCTACACCTTCTGTCCGCTTTTTAGTGTATAAATCAATTATCCTACCAATGTTAATTACACCGCGATCATAATATAGGCACCCTTTTACTATGTCTAACATTAACAAATTAGAAGAAAAGTACAAAGAATAGTGGTGCGTTTATTATACAACAATTTCCCAAGGACTTCACTTACGGACCTTTTACAGAGTCAACTTTCACCCTTATCGATAAGATGCCTTTGTTTAAGGCTTAAGATTTAGTATCAACTGATTAACGGTCATTATAAATTCAACATAGCCGATATTTTTTTTTCTTTTTATTTTTGGGTACTCTACCAGGCAGAGGCACGAGCTTACCATAACACCTTCTTGCGCACGAAATAATTCCTAGAAATATACATTACTTCCTCGCACCATAGTCAACTGGAATAAACTAAAGCAACTGCTTCAGCATCCTCATTATTAGTGTTTTCCACGAAATTAGAAGGCACACCTCCCAGTTGAACAGTGTTGCAATCAATGGCACATACTTGTATCCCGTTTTCGCTGCTTTCAACTGAACAAATGTATTAACCCCTTTGAACTCATCTTGCATACCATAAATGTCGCAGCTATTAATGTGGTTATATTTTGCGTGCACGTCACAGCTAGCAGGTGCGGTGTCTATTGTATAACCTATATCAACTATATGTTGGCGTACTTTCTATTGTTCAAATAAAAATTCGGCAGATCCCACGCACTGTGGGAATCGATGTAATGCGAAGCAGCCAGCACAGAGCTGCATACATCGCATTGTTTGTCTTTGAGCCAAATGAAATCATTCATGCCATGGCATCTAGTCCACCATATATCGCATGTTTGCCATGCACGCATGGATGCACAATCTAGTATACACCATGCCAATGAAACGCATATTCTGGTATATACAATGCATGACCTGTCGCTTATGTTCATCACGCACTCGTGTCGTGCCATACAAATTTTGGTATATATCTAGTTAACAAAACGGCCGGAAGTACACCATGACAGTGGCATGTAAATCATACTGTACATGACATGCATAACATGATTCGCCTGTTAAAACCTCTCAATTATGTTCGTCATACAGTCACATCGCGCAATATCAATTTTGGTGTATATCAAACGAGCGAAATGGCCGCGAGTGCACCACGAGTATAGCATGTAAATCATGCCATACATGACATACATGTCATGATTTTCATGTTAAAACCTTTCATTTACGTTCGTCATATAGTCGCTTCGCGCAATACCAATTTTGGTGTATATCAAGCTAGCGAAATGGCCGCGAATGCACCATGAGCACGGCATGTAAATCATGACATACATAACATCATGTCACGTTTTTCATGTTACCACCTGTTATTCATGTTCGTCATACAGTCGCGTCGCGCAATACCAATTTTGGTATATACCAAGCTAGGAAAACAGCCGCGAATGTATCATCAGTGTGGCTTGCAAATCATGTCGTACATGACCTGCATTTCATGTTTCCATGTTACCACCTCTCATTTACGTTCGTCATACAGTCGCTGCGCGCAACACCAATTTTGGTGTACATCAAGCTAGCGAAGCGGCCGCGAATGCATCATGAGCGTGGCATGTAAATCATGACATACATGACATGCATCTCATGGTTTTCATCTTACCAACTGTTATTCATGTTCTTCATACAGTCACTTCGCGCAATACCAATTTTGGTGTATATCAATCTACTGAAACGGCCGCTAGCGCACCATGAGCGTGGCATGTAAATCAGGTTGTACATGACTTGCATGTCATGATTTTCATGTTACCACCTCTCACTTACGTTCGTCATACGGTCGTGTCGCGCAATACCAATTTTGGTGTATATCATGCAAGCGAAACGGCCGCAAGTGCACCATGAGCGAGGCATGTAAATCATGACATACATGTCATAGATGTCATGGTTTTCATGCCAGCACCTGTTCTTCATGTTCTTCATACAGTCACATAGCAAAATACCAATTTTGGTGGATCAAGCAAGCGAAACGGCCACGAGTGCGCCATGAGCATGACATGTAAATCATGTCGTACATGTCATGCATGTCATGATTTTCATGTTAGCACGTCTCATTTACGTTCGCCATATAGTCGCTGCGCGCAATACCAATTTTGGTGTACATCAAGCTAGCGAAGCGGCCGCGAATGCATCATGAGCGTGGCATGTAAATCATGACATACATGGCATGCATGTCATGGTTTTCATCTTACCAACTGTTATTCATGTTCTTCATACAGTCACTTCGCGCAATACCAATTTTGGTGTATATCGATCTACTGAAACGGCCGCTAGCGCACCATGGGCGTGGCATGTAAATCAGGTTGTACATGACTTGCATGTCATGATTTTCCTGTTACCACCTCTCACGTTCGTTATACGGTCGTGTCGCGCAATACCAATTTTGGTGTATATCATGCAAGCGAAACGGCCGCAAATGCACCATGAGCGTGGCATGTAAATCATGACAGACATGTCATGGATGTCATGGTTTTCATGCTACGACCTCTTATTCATGTTCTTCATACAGAAATGTCTCGTCATACCAGTTTTCGTATATATCCCTTCATTTAAACGGCCGCGAGCGCCCAGAGACCATGTCATGTAAATCATGCTGTGCACATGACATGCGCGTCATGATTTGCATGTTAGGACCAGTCATTATGTTCGTCATGAATTCTTGTCACGCCATACCAAATTTGGTGTATATGAAATTAACGGAACAGCCGCAAGAGCCTAAGTTCGTGGAATGTAAATCATGCTGTTCATGACATGCGTGTCGTGATTTTCATGATATGACCTGTCATTTATGTTCGTAATAAGGCCATGTTATGACACACCAATTTCGGTATACATCCGATTAACGAAACGGCCAGGAGAGCACAAAGCCGTAGGCGGCTAGATAGATAGATAGATAGATAGATAGATAGATAGATAGATAGATACGCTCGAAGTCGCAGAAGTTCGCTAAGAAATGCTTCGCATTTAAAAATCACGTAGCCTTCTAGTTTTTATTATATCCACATCTTTATTTTGGCCGTGAGAGTATCTGCCGTATAGTATATTGCGTAACCTGTATATATTATATGTCCATGTATTCGCCATTGTTAAACGCTAATTTTATGTATCACCCTGCTAAATTCCCCGAATGGTGATTACAGTATATTTTAAAAAAATTAAAAAAAGACAAAAAAATCCTGCATATGTGCTTCACGGTGCTGTCGAATTTAGTCCAGTTTCTGCTGCCTGATCTGGCTCAAAGGAACTTCTGAAGTGTTCGTGTGTTTTTGTCTACTTCTTCTTTTGATGTTTTACAATAGCTGCTCAACGCTGATTTCAAAACGCGTTAACTTGTTATGTTTCACCAAAAATTACGTCTTGTAACGACTGTACTGATAAAAATATTTCGTGCACTTACGTATTCAATATTGTTTTGCATAATTGTTGTCCGTTATAACTCGAATCATCATCGTCTAATTCTGCTTCTTTTGCTACTGTACTGATATAAAAGTACAGTGAGCATAAAGAGGCAAAGTAAGAAAATTTGGCAGATCCCACGCCTTGTGGGAATCGGTTTCATGCGAAGCAGTCAGCCAGTAATTTTATGCTGCATTTTTTGGCTTTCAGCCAAGCGTTACGAGGTGGATTTACGTGTTTTTGTAAACCGAGGAGTTGTCTGCAGATATTGGGCTTACCAGGCACGCCGACTACACTGACGTTTAAATGGTAACTTAAGGTCTGACGTAGTATTAGCACTCCCGGTACAGCACAGCCGTCTGTGTCATCGAAACGAAGTGCACGCTATGGCGCGATGATGTGAATATCATACGTAACTTTCGTTAGCGTATTCGTCCGGGGTCGAGCAACGCTTGAATATAGCGAATACAAATGTCATGTTTATTAGACCGCTGTAAAAGCGGAGCCAGCACTGGAACCACAATTGACGTTAACCCGACATGAAGCCTGCATCATAGCAGTACATACACAGTATTTATTGGTTTTTTATAAGATTAGATAGCCAGCACTACAAGCACAATTGACGTTGCACCAACGTTACGCCTGCATAGGGCCTTTTTCCAAAGCAGTTTCGGGACCTGGCATGGCTCTGTGGTAGAATACCCGACTGCCACGCAGAATGCTTGGGCCCGATTCCTGCTGGGATCCTAGTTTTATTCTTTGCATTCGTCAGGTCAACGCTGCCGTTGTCGGTTTTTCTTAACGCTTTCACATTTAAACTGCCAATATTTGTTCTCACCGTTCCTGGGTAGATACAAATTGTGAATCACCTGTGGCGCCTACCCGTACGCCGCTGCCCGTGGTAAGCGGGTATGTGCCACACGTGTCTGGAGGAAAGGGTTTGACGACGTAAGCGACAGGATTTTCCACTTTATTCATGTCATGACCAGACAGTCATATTCGTCAAACCCTCTTACCCTCCCATGCCAGTTTTGGTCTACGCTACGTTAACGAGGTGATCACGAGAGCACCCAGACGTAGGCGGCTAGATAGATAGATAGATAGATAGATAGATAGATAGATAGATAGATAGATAGATAGATAGATAGATAGATAGATAGAAATGCTCAAAGTGCCTTGGGTTCGCTAAGAAATGTTAGCACTGGGGCTGTGTTATGCCATTGTCATGCACATGTACTTGTCGCGTTATGGTCTCACCAAACAGGCGTGAGTCTGCTTTCAAAAGCATGGAACATTGTGGACCTCACACATAAGCGTGCACAGGGCCTAGGACCTTACCGCAGATGACGTCCAAAGTGCAGCGCGCGACCGAGGGCACGATGTCCACACCCTCGGGTTTTCCCAC
This sequence comes from Rhipicephalus sanguineus, assembly GCF_013339695.2. Classification (NCBI taxonomy): domain Eukaryota; kingdom Metazoa; phylum Arthropoda; class Arachnida; order Ixodida; family Ixodidae; genus Rhipicephalus; species Rhipicephalus sanguineus. The sequence goes on along the minus strand of NC_051176.1, from coordinate 106,652,636 downwards.
GTACTGCTTGAGCAAGTCCTTGAACACCACCGAGTGCTCGTTCATGACGGGCAGGAAGTCTTCCAGGATGCGGAAGTGGAACGCGGGCGTCAGCATTCGCCTGCGCGTCTTCCACTTGGCGCCCATGCTGCGAAGCAACGAACCCGATTGTCACGAACACGTTTCGCCAGGTCGTGCACGACCACGTCAGGAGAGAGCAACGCACAATGCGATACAAGCCAAACAGTGCCAGAAAGTACCAGGAGAACATGTGAGCGAGACGTCAGAGCATGGAGGATGCGCCATTGGGCGTGGTATAGGTATTAGTGCTCCCGGTGGAGATGCAGGCAGCTGGTGTTGCCTCGCCACTATGGAACCCCGAAACGTTGGGACGAGCCCAGCGAGGTGAAGCCTAGCAGCGCGTCGGACCAAGCTTTCTACCTGCCAGCCGAACAAGGGTGCATCGATTAAAAAGGTACAGGGAACCAAACATCTCGGCAAGTACGCAAGAGGTCAGGTGTTGGGTCTACTGTGCAAAGGGACTGGATTTACGAAGCGTTCGCGTGCCTAGGCTGGCTGCGTGACGTAATGCTCTCTCGTAACTTTTCCTTCCTCTGTTATCTAATATAACGTGTTCATTTGTCTCATTTCTTGACCGGCGGTAAATATATAGCAACTAACTAATGTAGGTAAAAAAAGTCACAGTTTCGCCGCAAGGGCGAAGCAATGAATGCGATAGCAAGAAATTAATGCTATACGAAGTGAGGCTCGCCAATGGATACTCTCAGTTTGAACCGCGCTCCTGTTGCAAAGGCGGCCGAAGCAGCGAAGGAAACTACCGTGCTTCAAGTGTCGAGCTGTGACACTTGATAGTTCGCGCTCATCTTCTGTTTGTTCGTTTAGCGGCGTCCCTTGAGCTCGAGTGGCTTTCGTACGCTCCGTAACATGAGCGCGGACATCACGGTGAAAGTTTGAAACACTACTCTTCCCCTCACCACGAGAAAACCGCGCCAGCAGGCAGCGGAAGGGCGAGGTTCTCCCTGCGCAAGTATAAGAAGCGAGCGAGCTCGCCGACGACTTTTAAATGCGCCCGTCGCGCTCGTAGCGCCATCTCGCTGGTAATGAAGAAACGCTTATTGTCCCCTGCCGTCTCTGAGTCCGCACAGCGGTAAATGGTGTGTATATAACGCTCGCTGTTAGCTACGTGGAGGATCTGCGTTTCGTGGCGTAGTGGATAGCGCCACTCGCTGCGGAGCAAGAGGTCCCTGGTTCGATTCCGCGGTTTGGAAGCATTTTTCTCAATTATTTTTCTTTGAGGCTTTTATAGATATATACATACTTATACATATACGGTGCATGACGGCGGCGACGGCGACGGCAAGAACCAGCCGAGACTGTCCATATAATTGCTATCGCAATAAAAGAATTGCTCCGGGACAAGATACGAACAAAACACCTGCAATTACCGTCAAAGAAAGCCCAGTATACTAGAAATGTAGCATAATATTGATACGTGAATAACGGGGCAGTGCCACCGGATACTAGTTACACGATTCGTTTGCAATAGCATATGAACTGCTGACCAGTTTAGCTGATAAGCCCGAGATAGACCAGTCATTGTGCTTCGCCGAGCACCCGCGCACATCGTCCAAGAGGCCACGCAATCTGCGTATTATCTCTCCATCTTTCTGTCCTGTTGTCGATTGCCTGTTCGGATAATAGCTGACTACAATGCATCACAAACGCCCTGAATTCTTTTTATAAAATGCTTGGTTATTGCGCCAGCGCGTTACCGGAAACAAAAAAAAAAAGAGACGAGAACGGTAACAAGAAACACGTACTGATGAATGCACGCGTTTATTGTTCCCGTTTGGCGACTTCTTTTCTTTGTTTTTTTGCAGTAACTTGCTAGCGCAATGGGCAAGAATGAATGAGAGAGAGGGATAATAAAATGAGAAGGCAAGTATGAGAGGCCACCAATTGGCCCCTTTTTTGGCACTCTTGATTAATTTTGTCAATCAGTTTTCCAAGACAACAAAAAAATAAAGAAGAAACTAGCACGTTCAACCTGTCTTTAGAACATAGGTTGGCAAAAAAAAAAAAACTGAAGCTCACTCAGACTCACTCTAGATATACGTTTTGCTCGAGGGCTCACTCGGACTCAGACTCACCAAAAGTTTCCCCAACCGGACTCACTCAGACTCACTAAACTTTTTCTCAACCGGACTCACTCGGACTCAGACTTACGGCTTGACCTGAGTCTGAGTGAGCCTGAGTGAGTCGAATCATGAGTCGGTTACAGTAAAATCAGCGTTTTAGATATGGTGTGAATGCTTTTTAACGCCAATATCTCTCATAATCGGCGCTCTTTTGGTCTTGCACCTTCAAGTACGAGTTATCAGGGGTTTCAATCCAGTCAGGATATTTTATGAAACATGCGACTCACACGAGGTATTTTTATCAAAATCTTGCCTTGAAAGAGTTCGTGGGAGAGGGCCATGGCAAACCCCTACCCTAACTCACGCCTCAAGTCAATAAATATCGAGGTGGAGCACGACCGCTAGAGCGTTGAGATATATGTGAATAGACTTGAGTATACACATAAGCCGATATAAGGCTGATAGTAAGGCTGAAGGTGGAGCTCACTCAGACTCGCTCAAGAGATATATTTTGCGCTTAGGTTTCACTCGGACTCAGACTCACCAATATTTTCTTAACCGGACTCACTCGAACTCAAACTTACTCACCTGGACTCACTCAGACACAGACTCACGGCCTGGTCTGAGTCTGAGTGAGACTGGGTGAGTCGACTCATGAGTGAGTTTGCCGACCTATGCTTTAGAGTGACAGCCGGCTCATTGTACAATACCTCTCTATTATATTGCAGTACCAATTGCAAGGGGATAAAGAGTCCGTTTTGTTTTTTCTTTGTTATGTCGCAGTTAGGTTTGTATCAGATGTGAATAACCACTCGAACAGAAATGCAACTTACACTCAATATCACGTGCAGGCAAAAGTGGACAACTACAGTTGAACCCCGTAATAAAGAAATCGGCGGGAAAACCAAAAAAAAAAAGAAAATCGCAATCGCGAGAATTTCGTTATCGCGAAATAACACAGTGCAGATATGGAAACGGTCAGCAAGGCGAACACTTGATGCCGAAATTAAGTTAGCTTGCTTTGCCGACTCTTGCCATGCAGCTAACGCATAGACATCCGCTAGGCAACAAGTAGTTCACTGTGAAATCGTCATCGTGTGTTCTGAGGAACGTCCGAATCAGATGGTATATAGATGAAAATACGGCAGAAAGGAATAACTGAAGGCAATGTACCATAGCACATTGCCTGCTATGTTATTCATAAAAAGCCGCCCTCTCGCCTATTCTATGATAAGGAACGTCCCAAAACTCCCTCTTCTTTTTGTCCGCTTAGAAAACCTTTGTTGTATTGCCTTGGTTTGGTTAGGACATACTTTAATTTTCAACCTTCCGTAAAGCTAGAACACCTCAGAGTGTCGCTTGTGCGAAGCAATGCCGCTTCCAAGCAAGCACGCCTCTCTAGATTTCTACCTCTTCTGTCCATGAACTGCTAACGCTCTATACCGTCGTCTTTAAAGCTCCAAGGGTATACAGCAGGAGTCAAACGTGGGCCCACTAAGAAGCTTTTCTTTTCTTTGCTCACAAGATTCATAAGAAAGATCATAGCAACGTTCTGTTTAGCGTTAACGCAGAAGCGAGAATGACTCACCTTGTCAGGAGGCCTGTCCCCAACCATGGATGCAGCCACGTGTACTCAATAGATTTCTGCAGCATTGTAGGGCTGCTGAAGATTGCCTGAAGACAGAAGAAATGCGTGAGTAGAGAGAGAGAGAGATGCTAGAGGGCACGGCAGGGATGATAACCGGAGTAACATGGAGTAACATCTGGTTTGCTACCGTACTCGAGGGGGAAGTGGAAATAAATATGGCAAAAAAGCGGAGAGAAGAAGCAGACGTGAACACACACCAAATAAAAAAAAAGCATCAGCATACACAGATGGCTATGCTCGTTGTATGTCGAGTACAGCATGTACAGAGAAAGCTGCTTGAGCGCTGGAGACGACCGTCGTGCTTTTGTCCGCATTCCTGGAACCGTGAGTCCAGCGTGTGTATGAGTCAATCACCATGGTGGAATCGGAACTCTCGCTGGGCCTGTATAACCTGATGGAAGGTGCGCACGATATGACAGGATTGTCTGGCAAAAAGAGGCACGTGGTTGGTCTTCTGGCAGTGAGGCTAGTTGATGAGCAAGGGCAAGGTGCCTAAAAGTTTAACACCATGGCATGGTGGAGGTAAAGAACACAATTACTGTGGTTGCAAAAGAAGATATGCAATGTGAAAATGAAATGAACGCAAAGGAAGCAGGGGAGGGAGAGCAGTACTGGGCAGCCAACTCTCTTTTATTTTCAGTTAGCGCCTGTCCATCGCCTCTGAAGACTTTCTTCATTGCCTGAATCGCGCTGTTATCCAAGATAAAACAAGCCCCCTACTTTACTCTCCCAGGTAAGGTCAGGTAATCTCATAATTCGACACTTTAGACAACTTCCAATTTCTTTGGACTACCAGCAACCGCACAAGCGAAATTTGCCGGCACTAATGGTATCAATATCTCCGTCGAGAACAATCCAGAATGTTTTTTCCAAGCAGAGGTCGTGAAACAACAAAAACGAAAACTTTCATATTTTGGTTGTGTCAAGTAAGTTTCAGTTTAATAAAGTGAAAGTTAATGCTAACCAATGTGGAACATAAAAGACAACGATCCCCCTTCCTCCCCTCATTCCCCCCCTTCCTCGCGCCCAATGCACAAGATCGTTAAATGTTATGCTTGAGGCCGCAAGAAAGCGTCTAGGTAAGCTTAAAGGGGTCAAGAAGGACCCCTGGGGCTTCGTGAAAAAATGCATCCTGCGGAAAGCACGTGCCAACACGTGCCGACGCCGCGATTCATGGTCTGCTATCGTTATAGAGTAGTAACACTCGCACGCACAGGAATCAGAAAGGGAGAGAGCAATCGCGTTTCATCACGCGCGCTCTAGGTCACTACGCGCGCTGACTTAACTTCTTTACCCCGTGCCGTCCCTTCCTGTGTCGCTTCCAGAGCGCTTGTCAGGACGAGAGAAGAGAGAAGACGCTTAAAGCATGCGACAAAGCCCTGTAACTCCGCTCGTTCTTAACAGGTTCAAGAAAGTTTTGCGGCAATCGATTCGTGAAGCAATCAACTCCAATACTGAGTTTATTCTATGATTACTTGGAAAAGTTGTTGAGGACACCGTTAAAGAACGTGTCTCAAAAAGGTCTTACTGGCGGTCATATACCCATGGTGTCATCAGGAGTCGCCAGCGACTGAATTGAACTCAACAACAACAACAACAACAACGACGACGACGACGACGACGACAGTATCAACTTAAGGGCACAGGGTAAGCCCTATACGTCCCATGCATTTTTGGCCATTTTGAGGTGCCGTTTTCTCAGTGACTAAAAGGGGCATCCTTATAATTCATGCACCATTTCTTCCAAATTTCCCATTCTTTTAACTGAAGCAGACTTATTTAAATTTGACTAATATTGGAATTTTGATGAATTTTTTACCACTAGGGCCTAAATTTTGAGTTAATTTGCATCTTTGAAAATTTGCAACACAAAAACTGTAAAGTGCATAACTTCACTTCTGCTTCAGTAGTTGTACACATTTATGTAAAATACAAGAAAAAATAATCAACTGGTTATCTTGGAACACATAAGAAATGGTACCTAAGTGATAAAAAGCGTGGTTTTGAGATAATCGAGTTTAAATTTAGGAAACAGCTGAAAAGAGAACATGCTTTGTCACAAACACCGCTCAACTAGTTCATTTAGTAGCTACAAGCTTGGTGATGATTGCCAAAGACAATTTTTCACTTTCTAGCCTGTCGTCTTGCTTGCCTTGCCTCTTTCGTGAGCTCTCCTACAGGTCTATCCGCAATGCATCGTCGATTGTGGTGAAATTTTTTCGGCAGACTGACAGTATTTTGGCCAAGCTTCAATCCTAATTATTTCAGAACGTTGGCTTCTGCGATACTGCCATAATTAAACAAAAGAACAACATCCAATGGTGCAGTCCTTAAGACGGAAGCCTAAACAAAAATAACACGGGCTCTGCGAAGGAATTCCCATTAGCTGAACACTTGCAGCGCGCAGTTTGCAAGCGCAATTCGGTCTAATTGCATCACAAACAATATTCATGTCCATTAGAACATATACCCGTTGTCACCTCGAAGGGCTCTGAAAAGGCTGAGAGGTTCAACGACGAAGAGCTTGCTGTTTCATCCTTCAGCACCTCAGTACGTTGCCGGCATTTATTCGCATTTGCAAGAAAGCTGTATTGGTTGGCGCGAACTTTACACTTGCCGAAGACCTCCTTTACCCTCAGCATCTCAACTTATCCACAGGCACCACAGACACAAGGTGCTATGAAGCTAGGAGCTGAAAGTGTTCGAATAGACGCGCTCCGAAGAACAAGTGCGAATAAAAAGGCGCACAGCGTCTTCGGACTTCCTTCGGACCTGACAAGTGCTTATACACAGCTGACTCCAGACAAGCATTCTGGCTTTCGTACACGAAGTTCTTTTTTAGAAAAATGGACCATTAGCACGGAGCGCGTACGAGAGGCTTGTCCTGGGATGCACCACTTGTTTCAGGAAAAACTGGTTTTCCGCCACAAAAATTACCTTTTCAGAAAAACACAAATATGGAAAATATGCACAAAGGTTCACACTTCCGAAATTGCAAAGAAAAAAAAATGTGTTTTTTTTTTTTTCAAATTTTGCCTTACCCTGAGTCTTTAAGCACGCTTTTACGAGCTAATGTTACTGCTATCCGTTATTGTTCCATAACTAGCCGCCGGAGAACGTTGAGCAGATCCATTTAATCGACCAGACCATCTGCATGGACCATCTGCAGATTTAAAGCCTCGTTTTTTTTCTTCCGATATTATAACGCCTGGAGACATTATTACATTAGCTGTACTTCGTGTTGCATACTACAACAGGATATACCCAGACCAAACCAGAAATAGTCAAATGGGGGATTTGAGAAAGCTCTTGCGTGCTATCCAAAGAGCCTCTGATTAACCATCCCTACACCAAAGCAAAGCAAGTGGCCAATAGCGCTGTGCGCATATTTTGCACTACAATACACACATTCTCGACTCGTGCACACGATATACTCCAAAGATCATCAACTGAATAATCTCTGCAATGGTCTAGAATAGGCGGCCGAACAGAGCCGATTTCAACAGGCTCCGCCTTTTCGCTATTTCTTTCTTTTCATTAAGCAGAGGTGAGCGCCTGGGGTTACGATGGAAATCTAGATGCATCGTAGTGATATGCGGTCTAACTGCGCCGAGCACAACCATTTCTATGCACATATTTCTGCGACTTGTAGGTTCACTTTTCACGTTGCTTTCGCGATTACACACAATAGTAGCTTTGTAAAGACATCTGAAACTTTTGTCCGTGTTACACCGCCCCTGTAACATTTTCATATACCGACCTGCACATCCGCGTTCATAGTCACTAATACCGTAAAATACGGTATTGGTGACTATGTTTCATGTTTAACGACATGTTCGATGGACTCGACGTCATAAGAATGAGGTTTATTTATTTATTTATTTATTTATTTATTTATTTATTTATTTATTTATTTATTTATTTATTCAACAATACTGCCAATCTCTTCAGAGATTATAGCAGGGAAGGCACATGGAAAACATGATTTTTTTAGGCAAATCATACATGGTTAACATTACACATTACTATTAGGAAAACGCAATATAAAAACAATTTCGGTAACAACGAAATCATGCACGAGATTATCACTGAGAAAAAAAAACTACAAAAAAAGATAAGGTATACATTTGTAACATGGCATAGGATCAGCAATTACACATTACTATTAAAACAACACACTATGAAAAGAATTTTAACAACAATTTAATCGAAGAACATGTAACTTACAACAACAAAATAATAAAAATAAAAGAGAAAAGCTATGCGTTAGTAGCATGACATATACTCATTGCTTAGCGGGTTAATTCATTTTGCAAGGACGTTAGTGCTCTTTGTGAAGCAAGCAATTCCTTTTCAATCGCATTTGTAAACCTGTCTAAAAAAAGATTATTCGTCGGTTACAGTAGGTTTCAATGAGTTCGTATTTAATGGTTATAGGGAAATAATGAATATTTGAAGCAATTAGCGCTGGAAGAGTATTTGGTTAGTGTATGAGAGTGCTATGACGGGTTGGCCTGCCATGTGAGTAAGATATATATCTTGAAGTATCAATTTTTTTATTGTGTTGTGTAGTAGTTGGAACATTCGTTTTAGTCGTTTTAGTTTCGTTCGGTTTTGTAGTGTTAGGATGCCAGCGTCATTAAGCAGTTGTATTGGTGAGTCTGTCAGTCTATACTTGTTGAAAATAAGCCTTATCGCTTTTTAGATGCGAAGTATCTTAAGGCGGAGCTCAATCCGGTGGTGGTGGTGTGCGGCGTGACCACCCTTACTGCGCATGCGCATACCCTCTCCACACACCTCCTCTCCACTCACCCCCTCCCCTTCACCTCTCCACTTTCCCTCTCCCCTTCCCCTCTCCACTTTCTCTCTCCACTTTCCCTCTCCACTTTCCCTTTCCCCTCCCCCTTTCCACTCTTCCTCTGAAACGCGGGCTAGACATGCCAAAATTCTCTCCCGCGCAACGCCGCGATGAGCTCGAGCGCATGCGCGTCCCTTTCCCTTCTCTCTCCTCTCCTACGCTGCCCCCCTCTCGCCCGCCTGTCGACCGCGTTCCCCGCTCGCCCTGTGAGAATTAACGGCCAGGCTAGATGGAAGATACGACGCGCGTAGCGTCCCTCTTCGCGTTCCACGACGCGAGGTCGGTAGCATGCCCAACGAACGCCAACGGAACGCGATCGTGCAAGTGCTCCGGCTTCGCATCGCCTCATGGTCCCCTTTAGCGGGAGATGGTGTAATTTCTTTGAACTGCTTCATTATTGTGAATCTGTCGCTGGGTAAACGGGAACCAGACAGGGCTAGCATATTCCAGTACAGATCGGACGATGGTCGTATAAGCTATTAGTTGGGTATCGGTGGTGCGTGTTTAAGACGTCTTTTCAGTAAAAACAGTCGTTTCAGGGCTGTGATAGTAATAGTATCAAAGTGAGTCTCCCATCTCAGATCATTTGAAATGGTTATTCCTAGATGTTTGTGATTAGATACTCTGGTTAAGGCGCAGTTGTCAATAGTGTAAGGAAAGTTAGACCTGTATTTTTGCGGGTTATTTCGAAGGAGACACATTGAGGGTTATTGCCAAGGAGACAATATTGAGGGACGTTTGTCACTTTTTGCACCACTTGTGCACATCTTCTAATGCACTGTTAAGAATTCCGTAATCTGCGGGAGTATTAATTTCTTGGTAAAGTAAGCAGTCGGCTGCAAAGAGCCAAAGTTATACGTTAGCGAGAGGGACAGATCATTAAGAAATATTGTGAATAAAATTGGGGGTAGAACGCTGTCCTGTGGTACGCCTGACGTGACTGGTGTTATTCTAGAGGCGATGTCCTGTAATTGTACAAAGTGTGAGCGATTAGTTAGGTAATACTTAATTCAGTGAACAATGCGACTATCTCCAAGAATAACCTCTAATTTACCTATTAGCTTGCTATGTGAAACGCGGTCGAATGCTTTGGAAAAATCTTAGAAAATGAGATCACTTTGTTTATGGCTACCAATGGACTGGGCTGCATCATGTATTAGTTCTAAAGGTTGAATAATTGTTGAAAGGCCAATAATCGCAACAGATTAGGAGGAACTTGGACTTAACAGGGACGATCTTCTGCTCTCCCGTTGTTATGTCTCATTATGGCAGCACCTCATTGTTTTTTTCATTCATGCGCAACCACATTGTTAAGTACCATTTTAAGGCGAAAGCCTTAGAAGCCTCATTAAACGCGAAAATTGAGCGGTGTCCCGCGTCATTGTCTGCTGTCGGCGTCTACACGAGTGATGCTAAAAACCATCACCACGTGATGACGTCATCACGACGTCACAGATCTCGGAATTAGTGACGTCATTATGACGTCGTAGTGACGCCACAGTGACGTCCCATGCTGATGCCATCACATATATCGTAGCTTGGTCAACAGTTGGCCCATCACGGAGGCAGTAAAAAAAGGTGCCTCCGATCCTGGAGGCAATGCAAAGCCACATTAGGTGCAGAAAGCTTTCGGAGGGGGCGGCGCAGGAATACATCGACTGAGAAGAAAAAGAAGATGGCCGTCGCCTTCCAGCCGTCTTAGATGTGTGCATAAGGGACCCTGTGAGTTTTTGACTTCTAGACAGAAGCATAGTGTCAATCAGATCACAACTCAACCTTGTTTCAAATTTAAAAATAATCGTGAACACACGTTCTTGATCATGCAATAAATCATAACTGTTGCAATTCGCGGCGCCTTGTTTACACCTTTATCGGGCGTTATACGCCGCGTGCTATTTGATTCACGGTAATTCTCATAACTTGCAATGAGGTAAAGCGACTAGTTTTCGCCACAGTGAATGTGTAAATGAATGTCTACGTACTTCAGCAGCTTCCGCCTTGTGAATGACCAGATAGGGGACGTCTCCCATGTAGGCACGGAAGTAGGGCAGGTGTTTCATCCTCTGAGAGCCCGCATTCAAGTACTCGAAGAACACTGCGAAAGGTTGTAATAAACGTGGTTTCAAACACTCATGTATCCGGAGCTTCAGCTTTGCGATATAGCGAGAAATTCGCCTATTTTTACGCTTCTGTACGTTTCTCATTGATTTTTCCCAAGCACTTCCGTAGAACCCTCTGCGATAAATTTCCTTGCATCCTGTTGCTACTGCGCTGGGTTTAGATTATTTTGATCTCCACAGATACGACAATAGCAAGAAAAGCAAACTGGAAGCTTTGCCTTATTTCATGAGCGTAGGCCTACCTGTCATGTTTCCCGAGAGTCGCACTTTGTAGACCGTCAAAACTGACATCACAAAATTGTGAGTGCTGCTATTGTCCCCTTTTAAGCACAGCCTAATTGGACGGTAGTACCAAAAGCGTAAACTATACACTTCTCAGGCCTCAGAGGTTGCAGTTGCAATTTACTGTCAATTTTCCGGCAGGTAAGGATCTCGCAGTTAACTGCTTGGTTTGGCACAACGTCAACGCAAGTTTGGTTGCAATTTCATATGAATATAAATAGTGATTCGTAGTGATTCGTGGCTGAGGTTCGCGTTTCATTTTGTTTAGTGTACCCCCAGGACTCAATCATTAAAGAGGCGAGTGGTTACAAGCAATAGAATACTTTAAAAACATGACGAGAAAACGGGACCACTGAAAGAATTATTCCAAATCTGGAAAAAAATGCTACACGTGGAAACAAAGACAAGGTGAAACTATAAGAATGAAACAATAAAGGAAAAACAACGAATAATTGCACTTAGTTAAGGTGACCTTCAAAAGTTTGTAGTCTCCCATATGTGCGGTGAACGCAGCAATCTTATAATGATGCTCACGCTGAAGTACTCTTTTCTAGCTGGACAATTTCTCTTAATAATGCATTTTCAATCCCCAACAGTTATTTTCGATTACAGCTAATTCCAAATGTCTTCCATGACCTTTTTGGGCGTACACAACGAAATATATTTTTATTTCCGGTGACACTTTGTAATCTGCATTCATGTTGCCGTTGCCGCACAGTTGTGACATGCTGATGCTCGCCATAAGCTTATCAGTCTATTTTTTTTTTTCGCGATGAAAGAATACGAGAAATATCGTACTCCCCATAAGAGTTCCTTGTTTGTTTAAACCTTCCTGTCCGCCTGAGCTGTTAACTGTCTGTGCAGAGCGACACTTCCTGCGTGAACGGAGGGGGTAAGGATCCCTCAGTCCACGCTGCATGTGTACGAGCACACGAGGAGTTGACGCGCAGACTGCAGACGCCCTCGTACTTACGGACATTGTAATCCAAGTCGTGCTCTTTCTCTCTGCTCTTCATGTGCCAGTGGGTGAGAATATTCCGTATGAACGGCCAGTCGTCTTCTATGCCCGGGAAGTGCTTCAAGTGCACATGCGTGCGTCTCCAACGGTAGTATACGACCGCGACCAGGATGGTCACAATGCCTATCAACGCCGCACTTAAGGTCGTCACAATCTTCAGCGCCGTCCATGGCAGGAAATATGGCAAGCTGGCGAGGGACAGATCCATCTTCCCCGCTTCCGGCAGGTCACTCGTCTCACTGGAAGCATTTTTTAGGCCTCACCGTTTTATACGGCGTCATTGAAAGACATGTACAACGGCGTCATCGGTCCTCGGTCACGTGGTTACGATCACCTTTGATGAAGAAAGTTGACGGCCTGCCAAAAACAAGCGTTCGTAGCAGTACTGATTTCAATGCCCGCACCCTTCGACTGACCTACTTCTCGTCACACCAACAGCCAAATTCAATGCGGACGACTGTTTTCTTTGTGAGTTCACGCTTTCAGCGTAACGCATTACGCGATGTAACCTTCATTTACAAAAGATCGCCGATAGCGTACCCTTGCGGTGATGTCCTCGATGGAGCGATAGGACGCCTTTCACGCAGCGCCTTTGTGCGTAGCCTCCGATGCACACAACTTCACAGAAAAGTCACCGACCGAGACATCAAGGTCAGACACCTCTCTCGTATCGCTAGGTCATCAAGTCGTGCCTCCGCTCATGTATGTTCGGCGATGAAATATGACAACTAACAGTCGCACGGTGCAATAACTCTCAAGGAGTTACGTTCTGGTTCTGCAGTTGTATAACAGTGGTGATAAATCCAAGGACGCGGCAAGTGCACGTTTTCATTTTAGTTGCAGTCTGGGCGGAGAAAGTAGCGACTGGTTAGCGTTTTCGAAAACATTGGGTGGACCGTGGAATGCTACTGTAGGAGGATAAGCCGTATCCTTCGATTGGTAAACTGATCATTTACTGGTGGTTAGCCTCCTAAAATAGCACTGAGGCTACGAAAGATGCCGAAGCGAAGGACTCCGGTTAACCTTGATTACCTGGGGTTATGTAAGCGAGGCCTATACCTAAGTTGGATATCCGAAAAGGTATCTAGTTTGTTTTGGTTCTGCAATTTAACATTGGTGATGAATTCGCAGACGTGGCAGGTGCACATTTGTGCATTTTGGTTACAATGCGGATGGAGAAAGTCACGAATAGGGCGTGCTTTTGAAAACCTTGTGCAGAATACTGTTGTTGATGGGTAAGCGTAGGTCGTAGCCTTCGATTGATGCAATAACCAATTAGTGGTGGTTAACGTCCTAAAATAGCACTGAGGCTATGAGAGATACCGAAGTGGCTTCAGGCGTCTCATTAACTTTGATCACTTGGGGCTCTTTGAGCTAAGCTTCTATATGAGCTGGAAATCGGGAAATGGTATCTCATTTTGTGCTACAGTTTTTTCTGGTATACCTTAGTGCAGTGTTTTTATCTAGGTCTCTGGTAATTGCGCTGTAGCGTACTTGGATGGACTGGACACAGCACAACACAACACGTGTGCAGTCCGTCCAGGTACATTACAGAGCGATTACCCAAGGCCATGCATAACCAACTGGCCCCGATTATTGATCTTCTTGCAATAGTTTTGATCTATATTGCTTTTTTTGTAATGTCCACATCGCTATTTTCTTTAAGATCCCGTCAGGCACATTACGTAAGGAGTGGGTACATAATAAATAGAGAGAGCTGTTATTACAGTGTCAAGAATATGAAAGAAAAGCTTGATGTTGCGCGAATTTTGATGAACAGGCGATGGCACCGACTTGATGAGGAACGACCTTCCAGTCCTTAGATTCTAGGTAAAAAAGTTAGGCCAAAAATGTGTGTGTGCAAGCGTAGTTGTGACACTTCCAGTGGACGACCAATACGTTGTGAAGGACGGGCCGCAGGGACAATGGACAGCTGAGCGGGTTTGTGGGCCAGCTTGCGGATGGGGAACACGGAGACGACACCGCGCTTGCGCAGTGCCCTAAGGCGGCCAGCGTTTTTACTCAGCGGCGAGTATGCCTGCTCGCCTGCTCTCTCGAGAGGAGCGCGGACACTGCGCGATCATTTCTGCTGACACAACCAAGAGCAGCGGGTGATACAACGTGCTGTTCTGAACCGCGCAAACAGCAGTATACAGCTGTATAATTTTCGATCGTTACTTGCGAAAGACACACGTTTCCGTATGCTATACCTGTCAGACCGCTGCTACTAACAGTGATAACAAACATGGTAATTTGCTAGGTGGCTTGGCTTCACAGTTTCAGTGATGAACTTTCCCTTCCATTATGTGTATTCCATTATGTGTATACGCTCATATATCCAAAGCCGCAGTTATGTTAAATCATATACTGGAAAAACAAGATGAATCTTTATTTAGCAGTTCTATCATAATGAAAGTAGGTTTCGCTCTTATTCATTTCAGGGTCACTGCACTTTCCAGAGAAGCCGCAGCAAAGCGCTCCACTCTAGTATCCAAGTATATATATGCTCCCGCATGGAGCATCACTCCGCTCGAGGAAGCAATGGATCTCGAAGCTATATGATTTCACTGCGACGCTTCACTGACGCGTCGCTGGTGGAGCGAAACAGAGCGAAACGTAAAGCCGCTCACCTATAGCTCGCTAATGTATGGTGAGTTACAAAGCGTCGAATAGCGGAACTTGTGGAAAAGAGAAAGGCTGGTAATTCGGGGACGACAGGATAGAAGTGATATGGAAGATTCTTTCTTCAAGTGGGATACGCGGACGTACCCATAAATTGGCGTCGCAATCGAGTGAAAGAGAGAAGACTGCGAAAAGGACGGGCCCCTTTTCGATATGAGTGTCCACACCGACGTGTGCTAGGTCGGGGAACCTGCCTAATAAATGAACCGGTGGGCATAGGGCGTGCGCACGGGGCGGGGGATCTGCCCCATACATTGATTAGTAGGGAGGGAGGTGCTGCGATGAACCTTCGCCCCCCCCCCTCCCTGATGAGGAACCTTGCGCACGCCTATGCTGGCGGGTGCAGGTGGCACTGACAATCGGGCCCAGTGCACGCAGCATTGAGGACGGATGATCTACCTCTACACTGGTGACGTCAAGTAAAGGAAACAAATTTACATTTTAACGTGAAAATTTGGACGAGCTGGTGATGCATGGAATACCAGCTTTGTTACCAAATCTACATTTATTTGGGCTGACAGTCATATAAGCCAAAGATTGCACCAGTCTTGTCTTTAGTTACGGTCAGATTGTAGAATAGTTTGTTCAGTGATGTTACTAACGTAATCATCAACATAATCATTAGCTAACGTTCGACAAGACACGTGCAAGTGCAAGGCGTTAACGTAGCGTATGAAAAGAAGCGGACCTATTAGGGATCCCTGCGGTACGACGTAGGCGGCGTGTTTGTTAGAAGCGGGGTTTATTAAGCGATACATACTGTAAACGGTTATCTAAAAATTCTTTGAACCATGTTACAATATCAATATGCAGATGAAAATGAGGAAGCTTTACCAATTGGAACTGAAGAGATATATTGATGTGATCTGCTAAACATACTCACGTCGGCGGAGATGTGATGCTAAGGTACGCTGACGATGCAGCTGTTATAGCTGCTGCCCACAAGGGATCTAGAGCATAAAACTAATCCAGAAATAAAAAAAAAAAATTTGTGTGTGGCTTTCAGCGAATAAACTAATTAACACTTTGTGATTAGAAAACTAAAAAAAAAAATTATGGCAGCTCCGCACTAGTGGTGCCAAGCCTGAAAGAAGAGCGCAGCTGAGTGGCCTTCCTTGTTTCTCTTTATATTTTTCTTCCTTTCTTCTCTTTCTTTCTCTTTCTCTGTGTTTCTTGTATCTGTTTTTTGTACCTGTTGCTTTATATTTCTTTCTTTCTCTCTCTATCTATATTCTTTCTCTTTCTAGCTCTTTCTATCTTCACTTCTCTTTCTTCCCTTTCTTCCTCTCTGTCTCTGCTTCTTTCTCTCTCTTTCTGTGTTTCTCTTTATTTCTCTCTTTCTCTTTTGCTCTGTTTCTTATTATATCTCTTTCTATGCCTTTCTCTGTCTTTCTATCTTTTCATGTCTTCATTCTCTTTATTTCTCTCTATTTCTCTCTCTCTCTCTCTATTTTCTCTTTCTTTCTATCTCTTTCTTTCTCTCTATCTCACGCGTTTCACGTGCTTCACATCGCCAAGCATATTTTGATTTAACGCTCGCGTCTGCTTGTACTCGGTAGTGGAGCTTGCCCAATTCCTGTGGCGCATACCCGCCTGTGGTTTCCTGTGGTCTCCTGTGGACACCAAGGTTTTTACGGCCGGCTTAAATGGCTGCTCTGTTAATGCGCTATTTTTCACTCTCAATACTGAGATGTAAGTAGTGAATCCATTTGAATTGCATTAGAAATGTGCATGCTTGAACAGACGAAATATTTCAAATATCTGGGTGTAGTTTTCGATAGCCATTTGAACTGGCAAAGCCAAATTAACTCTGTACTTATTATTAAATGTGTTTAAGCAGAGTTTCGTGCCTATACATGGCTCCGGCTACTCCTCTTCCCTTACTTATTAATCAGCGTCACGAACTTATAAATAAAAGTACACTCACTCACGGCAATGTCCATTTAAAAGGAATGTTCACACGTCATGCATAATGTCCACGTGATGACAACAATGTCCACACACAAGACACATTTGCTAAACTAGTATCTGGATGCAGTATGTTATGAAGCGCTAGAAATGATTTTATAAGCAATATTCTCACAATTCTCTATTTCTCATTTTTTCATTGTCACCGATCATATTGCATGGTTTCATGGGGATAAACTTTAGATCATATCTAGAACCCATGCGGATCGTTCAAAAGCGGGCCCTTCAAATAATAAACAATGCTAGGTACGACCTACACAGCGCGCCATTGTTTCGTAAAATGGAAATAATACCTTTTGATAACTTACGTCACCAAAAAATTGCACTTACTGTCCATGGTGTCATTGAATATAACCTTCCTTTTCATATATCAATCTTTTATTCCTCTTCCCGTCTTGCTAGACGGGCCACATTACACAGTTTCAATCTTCCGCCTACTAACAATGCTTATGGCAAACGACTACTGCAGTTTGGAGGGGTTA